>NC_142649.1:43346590-43497803 GCF_055504915.1 Nelumbo nucifera
GCAGACTTCATTGCGGAATGCACTTTCAGTTCCGAAGTCCCCAGGCCGGTTGAGCACGAGGCCCCCAGTTCGGGCGAGCCCGAAGCTCCCAAGCCGGTTGAGTCCGATCACCATGAGGTAGCAACTAGTGCGGCATCTCTCCTAGTTATGCCAAGCGCGAACTGGGATGAAGAACCTTGGATCCTTCACGTAGATGGCTCCTCAAACCAACATGGCAGCGGAGCTGGAATCGTTCTGTACGGCCCAAGCGGCACAAAACCGGAGTACACACTACGCTTCGAGTTCGCGGCATCCAACAATGAAGTGGAGTATGAGGCATTGATAGCCGGGCTAGCTCTAGCCAAAGAAGTAAAAGCCAAGCACATCGTCATCTGCAGCGATTCCCAGCTCGTGTTCAATCAAGTCACAGGCGAATACGAAGCTCGCGAACCAACTATGATAGCCTAATTAGCCAAAGTAAGAGAGGCTCTGCTCAACTTCCAGTCACACTTCATCAGGCAAATCCCAAGGTCGGAGAACGCTGAGGCCGACGCCCTGTCCCAGTTAGCCAGCACCAGTGATAATTCCATGAGAACCATGTACATAGAGAACCTGCCTCGGCCTAGCATTCTCGGGGGGGGGGGGGGGGGGGGGCAGAGGAGGTCACTCCTGTCGTTCAAGCAAAGCCGAGCTGGATTGATCCGCTTGCGAGCTTCTTGCTACACGGGACCCTCCCTACAGATCGCAATGCCGCCAGAAGGGTACAGCGTTAGGCGGCCAAATACGTCATGATAGATGAATGGCTGTACCGAAGATCCTACACGCTCCCCTACCTGCGCTGTTTGCGGCCTTCCGAAGCCGAGCTCGTGCTTCGCGACACTCATGAGGGCCTGTGCGACGGACACTTGGGGGGCAGGGCCCTCACCCAAAAGGCGCTACGACAAGGGTACTACTGGCCAACAATGAAAGCAGATGCTATTGAGCTCATCAGAAAGTGTGACAAGTGCCAGAAGCATGCCAATATCCACCATCAACCTGCTGTCGACCTCAAGTATCTCACCAGCCCGTGGCCTTTTGCACAATGGGTAGTAGTGGATTATTTCACCAAGTGGGTAGAAGTTGAACCTCTTGTGACAATCACAGCTCGAAACATACAAAACATCTTTTGGAAAAATATTGTGTGCCGCTTTGGGTTACCTTGAGTACTGATTTCTGATAACGGTAAGCAGTTCGAAGACATTAAATTTCAGAACTGGTGCCAAGATATGGGGATCCGATAGAACTTCACTTCAGTCGCACACCCTTAAGCAAACGGTCAAGTAGAAGTCACAAACAGAGCTATCCTCCGTGGACTGAAGGCACGGTTAGACCGAGCTAAAGGACTATGGGCATACGAGCTACCCAGTGTTCTATGGGCTTATCAAACCACAATGAAGACTGCCACAGGAGAAACCCCCTTCAACCTCACATACGGCACTGAAACAGTCATCCCAGACGAGATCGAGGTTCCCTCGCTACAACTAGAAGCGTATGACGATAAGGCAAATGAAGGCGAGCTACGTACCAACCTTGACCTGCTTGACGAAGTAAGAGACCTCGCATATATCAGGACCGCAGCCTACCAGCAAAGAGTAGCTCGGTACTATAACGCCAGGGTCAAGAAGCGGAACCTCCGCGTCGGCGACCTGATCCTTCGTAAAGTTATGGTACTTGAGCCCGGTGTTGACAAGCTCGGTCCGAATTGGGAAGGACCCTACCGAGTGAAATGGGTGCTCGGGGAAGGAACATACAAGCTCAAAACCCTAGAAGGGAAACAAGTACCTCGGGCATGGAATATTGTCAACTTAAGGCAGTATTACCTGTAACTATTGAGTAGACCACGAGTCGCTCTTAGAGCCTAAGGGACAAAATGCCGAGCTAACACAGACCTCGCCGTAATAAGACCCAGTCGCCTCTATGGCATGGGCGAACTACTGAGTAGACCACGAGTCACTCTCAGAGCCTAAGGGTCAAAACATCGAGCTAACACAGACCTCAGCGCAATAAGACCTAGTCGCCTCCATGGCATGGGTGAACTCCAAGAGTGGACTATAAGTCACTCCATCAGCCTAAGGGCTAAAATGCCGAGCTAACTAAGACCTCAGCACTGTGGAAGACTTAATATGCCAATGGAACGGTTAAGTACCAGAGGCGTAGGCAACTTGGGTCTGAACCCTATGAAGCGTAGCTCATCTCGGTATACTGGTTGAACCCAACAAAGAACAACCTATGAACATACAGTTCAGGCACACATGGTAACTACTTCGGTGTATACTATAAAAATACCTCAAGCATCAAGGAATAGCTTGGGGTAACAACTACCGAAAAATCCTACTTCAGGTATGTAGCTCTAACAGCTTGAGTGATAAAATTGTTTCAACAGAAAGAAAAGAGCACACCATACTTAGTAGAAAAGGAGAAAACATTTCATTACTAATTTATGTAAATAAAAAACTGGGCTTAACAGCCTGGGAAGAGTTCAGCAAAAACAAATAAAAGTAGGGCCCAACCGCCCAAGAGAAAGATATTTTAAACCGGGTTCTAACACCCAGGAACCACCAAAATTTATTCAGAGAAGAAAAACAGAAAAGCAACCGGCCTCAGGGATCCACCGCCTCCACTTTGTCATCATCCTCCAGAGAGTCAGGCTCCTCCTCCTCTGCCAGGTCTGCTGTCTCAGGATCCAGACCCTTCATGGTTATGTCGTCAAGGTTGAGCCTGGAGAACTTCTTTCGGACCAGCCAGCGGCAGAGCTTAAATCCAAAGCGGTAGGAGCTCGAGCCATACTCCACCTGGAGGTCGTAGTACTCCTGGGAGTCCTTGAAGTCCCACACCGCCTTAGCCCGCTCAGCCTCCACCATGGTGTCGAAGTTTCGAGTTCGGTCCGGAAGCGTGGACTCCAAGTCTCGAACCTACTGGCGAAAAAGCTCCCTCTCCGCTACCACCCTCAACGACTCCTCCCGGTAGCGAGTACTCTCCTCAGATAGTCGGGCGATCTACGCCTCCTGGTCCCGGACGAGTAGTTCCTGGGCCTCGCTCCCCTTTCGAGCCTGAACGACTTCACCCCGGGCCCGGTCGAGCTCGCCCTGGAGATTCTGCACGGTTAACCTTTGAGCACGAGCATCACCGGAGTGAATGTTGGTCTGGAGGGCCATGGCGTGGATGGCGAAGTTCACCTGCCAACAAAAGACTAAGGTCAAAAAAGAGAAAAGGAGAGAAAAGAAAGAGAAGGAAGAAAAATGCCACTTACCACCATGCAATGAGCGGAGGCTAGCTTGGAAAGCTCCTTGGGGTCCAACTCTTCCCAGCGGGCGACCTCTTCATGGCAGACCGCCCTTCGTCTCTTTCGTGCAGCCACGGTGTAGTCATTAACACCCTCCCAGTTCCCGGTAGGGAACTGCGGGAAGGGGAAGGGGCGGGATGGCCCAGACGAAGGGAACAGTTCTTGCCCCGGGAGCTCGCCCTCCTCAAGGCCACCTTTTGTGGCAACTCCCTCGGATGGGACCGGTGGGACCTCAGGTGATGGAGAAGCGAAGACCGGGTTAGCAGACTCAAACTCAGTACCCCCAGAAGTGGAAGCTCGGTCAGGACACGACCTCTTTGCCTTACGCTTCTGGTTGCTGGAAAGAAGGCAACGTGCGTCAACACCAGACATTATGGCTGCAAAAAATCACAAGGTATTAGTCCAGTAAAAAAAAACTTTTTATAAGGCACTACGCGACCTAAAAGGCAACCTACCCGGGCTCAGGCCAGCCTACGTGAGCTTTTCCTCGGTCAAGTAGTCTAACCAATGGAAGCCAATTGCTGCCCAAGACTGCAGCATTTTCTGAACTTCAGGGTCCAAGTCAACCCCCGAATCCTGGATGGCGGCCCCACAGTGAGTTGGGAAGGGCCACCCTTCGGGGTTACAGACTATGAAATAGTCCTGCTTCCAGGCTGGGATCCTATTCGGTAGCTCGTATAAGAGCTTGAAGCCGCGGCGGGGAGAAAAATAGTAGGAACGCCTTTCTGGAGGTGCTCTGGGAGAACCATTCTTGATGCAGAGGATGGTGGAGAGGATGTCAAGGTTAAGGGGGAGACAGTACTCGTAAAACAAAGAGATAGTCCCAACTACATTTCGGATGGAGTTGGGATGAAGCTGGTCAACAGTGACGTTGAAATGGTTCAAAACCTCCACTATCAGAGGATGTAGAGGAAGACACAGGCCAGGCATGAGCTGTTCCTGGAAGATCACGATCTCGTTGGGACCGTGCTCCCAGGGATGGTTCCCGGAAGGGAGACTGTAGATAAGGTCTCTGGGAAGGTTAAAATGAAGGACTAAGGACCTAAGCCTCTCCGTCGACATGGAGGAAGGACCAAAGCTATCTGGCTCCCTGCCCCGAGAGGTAGAAGCAGTTTCGCCAGAAGCCTCCTGAGCTTCTGAAGCTTGCCCCCAGGCTCCCCCTGAGCTCAAGGGGGCGTCATCTTGGTCATCACCTCGGGAAAAGACGTGGTACGGATACCCAGACATACTGACAAAATGATAAGACTCACCAGGGAAGAGATGAAACGAAAAGACGGTGTGAACAGAAGAAGAGCTCGGGCAGCTAGATGAAGACGCGACCTTAGAATCCGAAGGCAAGGCAAGTTAGCGTAAAAGAAATGAGGCCTAGGGCCCTCCTATTTATAACCACTATGCCCTCAAATCGACAGCTTAGATTAAAACGGATCTGACGGTTCTCAGTCAAGCTGAACGCACACCTCCTGAAGTTGAAACGTGACTGGCTGCACGTCTCCCATGATTAAGGTAATGACGGCTGCACGTCTTCCGGAGTTAAGAGCCACTTCCCACATCTTTCGACATTCAAAAGGTCCAGAGACCCCTTGACTTCTGCGTGCATATTTAATGCGATCAGTCAATCAAGTTTGAACTTCGGGTCAAATCCACCCGTCACACTTCATGAACTCCTCACGCTAAGGTAGCACCCTTAGCCCGAGGAGTGGGGGGCAATTGATGGAGGGTGATTTGACCCGACCCCTCGAGATGGTGACACGTGGACATGACTCAGCACAAGTAACAGCTCAGCACCACAGCCTGACCGCGACTAAGTAACGAGCCCGCAGGACAGCTCGCTATAGGGTGAGCTCGAGGACCCCCGATGTACTGAAAGGGAATACTCCAAGACAAGTCTATCCCATCTCGCGAGCTAGGATAACAAGCCCGCTCCAATACTTAGGCAGAAAAACTGCCCCAAAGGCAACCTTAAGAGGAATCACCTCGAAGTACCCCTAGGAGCTCGCGACAGGATAGCTCGCTACAAGGCAGCTCGCCACCAGGGTAGCTCGCTACTAAGCGACGCGATGTTTTCAGGAAGCTTCTATCTGACAAGACCGTACCCGTCAGACTGCACCACGTCTCCTGACTGACGGCGCAATCCCTGCCATCCCGACAGACTACACCCACGTCTCTCGATAGATGGTGGCAAGTCTGTCCTTTCGGGACGTGTCACTCATCTGATTGGATAGTACTCTGCAACGGTTACCTACGCAGCCCTGACAAATAATGGCTGCGACAGAGACCCAGTGGCGGTTACGCCCAATTTGACAAGAACGTCCGTATTTAAGAGCCCCTTGGTCGAAGGGGAAAAGGTATCTTGAGTATCTTGAACATCTTGAATATTTCTGAACTTTCTCTCGAGCTAATCTCGAACACTCAATGATCTAGCGCGACGTACACTCTTAGCTTTCTTTGCACTCTTTACTACTTTCTCCAGCGTTCTAACTTAAGCATCGGAGTATTCCCACCGGGCAAGTCCCCTGGGAATCCTTCACCGTCTTCTTCTCAGGTATCGTCCGTCGCCAGCTAGGAGCCAGTCAACTGCCAGATAAGTATTGCGCAGCATCAGAAGCCAATGATGCTATATTGTGAGAACCAACACTACAAGAAAAATGACTTTTAGTGGAAGTCACAACTGCCGCTAAAAGTCTCCAAAACTACCACTAGAAGTTTTACCGGCAGTCAGCAAAATGCTGCTAAAAGAAGTATCACCAGAATTTCTAGCGACAATTTTTGCGGTTGTTGGTAAAAACAAATGACTGTTGCGACTGCCACTAAAAGTCTGAGACATTGTTTTAGCGGCAGTCACCTTACTTGCAGCTAAGTCTATATTTTTTTCATATAATCCATATTTTTTTTAAATTATTCCTGTTTTGCTTCAAATAACTTGTTTTCTCTATATTCATCTACAGAATGAAATACAAAAATCAAAACAACAATTACAAATGAAATTTAAAAGTCCATTCGCCATTCAAAATATATGAATCACGAATTACTACATCTTAGTTTCAAATTGATAGATTCTTTAATACAAATTTCATGTTTCCTCCCTCATCTCTTGTTTTTCTCTACAGGTACCTCTCCACATTATCAAGCCTACAGAGCTCTTAACAACATGCATGGTTGCAGGGACGTCCAACTGAAAGGTTGAATAAAATTCATCTGAGCTGCACCATTCCTGTCTTCTCTAATAGCTACTCTTGTTGCACAATGAACAGATACTGCATGCTAAAAGTAATGGTGTCTCCCTGGAAGCTGCACGAGAGTTAAATAACCATTGGTTATTATCAATCATGTTGCTCAACCTGACAAAATATGTATTTGTGCATATTCTATTAGTTTTCTGTCTTTTTTTGATGAAATAACTATTACTGTATCCTAAGAAGAAAACAAATATGAACATATGAATCTTGAATTTATAAGAGAGGATAATGCATACCCTTTGGTGATATGTACCCAGTTGTTGAATTTATCAATTGCTTGTGCAATTTTTACTAGTTGACTTCTATTAAGCTGCAGTTTCAGTTGTGGTTAGTAGTATTGTGGTTTCAGTTGTCTTCCCAATAAATGGAACATAGGCTGAGTTACGTTTCTTTATACAGATATTTTCAGATCATTAAGCTAAATAAACACCCTTACTTTATATCTAGTTCTTAATACATATTAAACTTATGGTGCTATTGATTTGTACTAGTAATTGATGCAAGACTACAAGAGGAATGCTTATATGGAGGCAGATTTAAGATGTTAAGACACCATACAAAGCATGGAAAAGAAGTTACGAGAAGCTTGCCATGCTCCTGGTGCTAAAACTGATGATGTTCTCAAAGTTGTCAAATTCATTATTTTATATTATTCTTGTTCCTTGTTTTTGCTATTAGAAGTTATGAACAGCTTAACATGTCAGCAATTCAAGTTCTTCAACGGTCAGAGAGAGAGAGAGTATTTTATATTTATGTGAGTTGCTGTGATAGAAAGTTGGTTCAACCTATCACTACAAGAAAAAATGGTTATAGTGATAGACAAAATCCGTCACTATAGGATCTATAGTGACGAACAGATGATGGAATTTCATCCATCACTACAGGTGGCATCACTATAGCCTATGGTGACGGATTTCAAAATCTGTCACTAATATTAGGCCTATAGTGACAGTTGCATTCATCACTAAAAAGTCTTGTTATAGTAACAAACAATATATGACCGTCACTATGGATATTTACCTATAGTGACGGTTTCAAAATCTGTCACTAATGTTAGGCCTATAGTGACGGTCACATTCGTCACTATGGCTGTCACTATAGATATTTATAGTGACGGTACTCTCTATCACTATATTGGACTTTGGATCTCTATAATAATAATCTTGTCCGTCACTATATCAAGCTTTGAATCTCTATAGTGACGATTTTGTCCCTCACTAGATTTGATTTTGGTTATCTATAATCATGACTTTTCTACCACTACAAGTTTCTGAGTGGTCCAACCAATAACATATTTATATGAAAAATCACTTGTTGTCTTTTTACATCACATTAAATTTAAAAATAAATTTCTACAAAATTTAATATATTAATTAAAATATAAAAATACATGACAATGTATCTTGTTACATATAATAAACCACAATAGGAATAAAAATATTGATTTCAAATCTCTTCATCCATGTATGTTGTTATTCCTTACAAATGCATTCGACCTGAAAAACAAAATAAAATAATAATTAGATTTTTTAATAAATATATATGAAAATTTCAAACATAAATTGGAACACATTGGATGAGTGTAGCAGAAATTAAAGTGGATGAATAGAAAGAATTGAAATGATAAAATTAATAATGATTAAACTAGTGGGACTCTAACAATGCTTCAAAATGAGGGAAAATAGAATTAAATGATCTAATTTGGGGCAAAAAGAAAATAGAAGAAAAAAAGAATATGATGAAATAATCAGATGCCTCGAAGACTACCTACCAAACCAATACAAAGAGCTTGATACTTGTGCAGCATTTGAAACTGAGTTTCTTTTTTTTTTTTCCTTTTGTTTATTTTTTGAAAATTGAGTTGTTAATCTCACAAAATCATCTCTTCAAATTAATGTTTTTCTTATAAGCCCAAATTCAGAGAGGTCCCCATATTATCCTAGATCAGCCCAAATCCAGAGCTAGTAAGAAAAGAGTGAGTGTGTACTGATACAATGGTCTTCTTCCTATTACACTCTCATTTTAAGAAAACCCTGATTTGAACTCAAAGCCTTGCATTTGGAAGCTCAATCACAACGCAAGCCATGTCTCAAACATTCCTTTTGAAGAAACAAACTCAACTCCAATCTGCATCTTTTCTCATGACATTTTTGAACCTTGAATGCCATAGATCTACAACCTATCTTTTCTAAAAAACCATAGTCCTGACTCTTTCTCACCATTTACTTAATTTCTATTTTAAGGAACATTCCACCCCAACAAATTAGCAACAAGACGAAGTAAAACAAAACTAACCCAATCTATCTTATTTAAGAGAAAAAGCAATACCTTATTAATGTTACTTCACCGTGGAGTTTGATCAAAAAGTGTAGTCCTTTAATTTATTTGTTATATATTGCTCCAAGACATAACCACTGTCTATTAGACTCAATTTCATTGGTCCAGGTGCTTTAATAAGTCAAGCATGAGTCTGACATCAGCCATCACCCTCTTTAGGCCTCAAGTTGGGATAGATGAAGTGGTGATTTAATCTAGCATGTTGAAATGAAGCCTTTTTAGTTTAACATCCAAATGAGTGAATTAGGTCGTGAAATTTAACATACAAGGGTTTTTTGAGTCTCTGAACAATGTGGCGCGATTTGATAGAAGTGATGGATCTTTCATTAGAAGTGTTGATTGAAAGATTTGGTTAGGGTTCAGGTTTTAACCTATGGTTTATCACAACGAGGAGGCTCGGAAAGGAATCTCACTTTTTAACTGTCAAAGGGAGGAGCTTGGTTGTAAAATTCAGCATACCAGGATTTTGGGGTTTTTGTACATGGTAGTGAGGTCCAATTGATCAAATGAAGCTTGGATAATGAAGATCTATAGCCAGAATGCTCTTAATCAATGGGATTTTCCAAAATATAATCTTAACTTGATGGAGGGTTGAACCGGGGGATTTTAGTTGAAATTCAGTGCATAGGAATTTGTAAACACCTCGAATCTAAATGGAATGATGGATTTATGAACAGATATGTGGATTGAAGGATTTGGTTTAGATCAAGATTTGGACTTATGGGTTTCAAACCAAAAACAAGGTCCAAAATAAAATATTGCTTGTTTTGGGAGGAAATGAAGGATTTTATGATTGAATCTGATGGGGTGGTTCAATCATAAACATCAAATCAGAATCTTTATTGGTTGAATGGTTAAACAAGAGAATTTTAGGTTGAAATTTGGCATGTATGCATGGATTAAGGTGAATGATCTTGTTTTTCTAGCTCTAATCATCCAGGGTCATCGAAATGGAATTATAGTATTTTCATGGTTGGTCATCATAGATTTAATGTGGGATTGGAGTTGAGCATATCCTAGTGATCTTGAGGCAAAAAATGTGTTAGATCGGATTTGAATTTGGGGTGTCATGGTTTGAATATCGCACAGATGAAAACTAGGAATGAGCCATGTAGCTTGAGCTGAACAACATGCCCAATTCTATTGTCATAGCCTACTCCTTTCCATCTACAACAATCTTTTCTATTGTTTGAACCCCAAGAGGAGAGCCAATTTGAAGGATCTTTGAGATCCTTTTTCAGGTCAAGAAGAGCTTTTCTCTCCATGGTGCTACAAACCAAGTCAGCAGTTCTGAAACTCTAGTTGATGGCTACCATGAAGAGCAATGGAAACAAGGCCTGATTTTCCAAAACGCTCTGCATTGGTTGCAAACATAGTGTATCAGATGATAATAAAGCAAAGCAAAACCATGATCTATATCCTCAAACAAGTGAAATCATTTAACTAGCATTACCCTACAGCAGTGGCTATATGCAAATGAAAATCATTTTCACTATGAAAATGTACAATTCTTTCTTATTTTTAGTGTTGGCCTTTTTGAGAAGTTCTAAAATTTGATCAGATCCAATTTGGAAATTCAATTTTTTTAATACAATTACAAATTGATCTGCAGTGTACCCCAATTCAATCCAAATACCTAAGAATGAGTCAATTCATATATCTGAAGAGTAGGAATAATGATTTCACTGACCCCTAATCTAGTAATCTAGCAATTTGAACTACTGAAGAAAGGAAAACACTGAATTAAATTATGTGGGCCCAAACACAACTAAAAAAACATGCATGTTGCACATGTTTCTGCTGATTATGTCGGTGGATTTAATTTGGATGGTTTCAAGTTGCTCTTGATGTTAGCTATTTGATAAATTTTAGGGCTTCATGTTTGACTATCATCATCTTGGAACCTAGAAAAATCAGGTTTAAGTTTTGTTATGTTAGTTATACAACTTTTCTTTAATTGAAGACATCTTTTGTGCTATTTCATTTGAAAAAGTTTATCACAAAGACCAACTAATTGGGAAGGTTAAAAAACTAGAACAAAAATAGTTTACTGTATATTCATGTTAGTATGGGCTTTCTTTTCCTTTTGACTGATTATAGTTGAAAAATCCAACTAATAATTTGATAGGATAAAGAATTTGGTAACTTAGATTGATGTGTGTTATCGATATGTGTGTCCTTAGTAGTGGGTTTCATTCCCTCCACTTTCTATTTTCCTCTTATTTTCTATCAATCCAAATATAGCCTTAAGTATGACCACCTAACTATGAAGAAAAATAGAAAAAAGGTAAGACCACTAAGAGAAAGATCTCATTCTTCCTCTCAAGCAAAGCTTCTCCCTTTCATGCACATATTATAGTTGCTACAACCATACATAAGAGTAAGGAAAGAATGATTGATTTTATGGAAATATGTGAAAAAGTAGAGAAAAAGATGTCTTCTTGGCAGTGTAAATTCTTATCAGCAGGGGGAGGATTATGCTCCTTAAACATGTCTTATTAACTTTGCAACTCCATCTGATGTTGGCTTTTGAACTTCCAAAAAATATATTACACAATCTGGAGAAAAAATGCAGAATTTTTTTTATGGAGTGCTACTAATGATGCTAAACACAATTGGGTGAGTTGGGACAAGGTCTGTAGCCCAATAGAACAAGGTGGGCTCGACTTAGGAAATTGAGGGATCTCAATAAAGTGTTCAGAATTCAGGCCCTTTGGCATGCTTTAACAAGGAATAGGAGTTGGCAGGACTACTTCCGAGGGAGGTTCTTGAATAACAAACATTAACAGGTTTATTGATTACTCTAAGGGATCCTCTGCATGGAAAACTAACTGTAGATTTATGGACTTTGTTGTGGACCACTCTATCTACATAATTTGATCTAGTAACTTATCCTTTTGGTATGACAAATGGTGCCACAGGGAACCTCTCTACTTATTTAGCTCTAAAGAGGTGTGGATCCCTAGATCTTTGTCAACATGATCCTGAACAAGACTGGTACTTGGAATTGGTCTTGACTTGACGTCCCCTTAAGCGATGAAGCAAAAATACTAGTCTTATCCAATAGTGGTACACTCTCTCATGGGGATGATAAATGGATCTGGATGCCTTCAAATTCTGGTACTTTCTCTTGCAAATCGGCATTTGAATTGGTAAGTGTACATGGAATCTCTTCCCCTTGGACTAGGCAAGTATGGTCAAGTAGTATACCTAAGAAAATTTCTTTATTTTCTTGGAGGCTTCTCTGTGAAGATATACCCACTGATGGCAGCATACAAAAGTTGGGTATATACCATTCTTCATGTTGTGAATGTTGCATCCAACATGCCACAGAAACTACAGATCATTCACTCGTGGATGGTGTATCGGCTAGGAAGATTTGGTCATTTTCTCCAACCTACCAGATATCCCTTTGATTAACTACCAGATGATCAAATCCAGAATTTTATTGTGGCTTTCACATGGTGGTTCTAACTCGCAAATGCACCAAGTAATCAGCACACCCCCCCCCCCCCACCCCTTCCTGGTTGTTTGGGAGTTATGGAAAGAAAGATGCAGAAGAAAAATGGAAGGAAGTTTTCAGCCCTGGAAGTCCATTATTTGTAAAATTCTCTCTTGGTTACAGGAACTCCAGTGGTGCCAACCCCCTTCAAAACCCCTATGGGTTGGTAGGCTCTCATTAGAGGCACTTTGCATCAGGATTCTTCAAGGTCAAACCAAAAAGTTCAGACTAGTAATGTGAGTTCCCTCGAAGGCTAATGCGATTAAAATCAATGTAGATGGGGCTTCAAGAGGTAATCCAGGTCCAAGTGCAGCAAGTGGCGTATTTCGAGATGAATATGGTAAGTTTATTTTGAGTTTGCGAGTTTCCTTGGTATAACAAAGAATATGGTTATGGAACTGAAGGCAATGGAGAAGGTGACCCAATTAGCTAAGCCAATGAACCTCCTTAATGTGATCATTGAGATGACTCTAAAGTGGTAATTGATATGCTTAATCTAAAATTCAATGTCCCTTGGCGTGTTCACTATTTGTTTAATGGGATTCTTAATGAGATGACAAACATGTACACTTAGGTTGTTCACATTCTTAGGGAAGGAAACTCAGTAGCGGATGCCTTAACTAATTTTGCTTGTGATCGAATGAATAGTTTCATTTTTCAATTGTAAGGTTAAACTTCTAGCAACTTGTAGACTTTGCCTTTCTAGTGATTGCATTTATATTCCACATTTTCACTTCAATTGATAAAGCTAAGAGGTAGACAGTTCTATGAGCTACCCCTTGCATTGTTTACATTTTTAGGGTAAGGCATTAAGTCCCCCTTTTTCTATTGATTAATAAAATCTACATGGTCTCCCCTCCACCGGAAGTAAAGTGGGGTTAGTAAAACAAACAAAAGAAAAGAAAAGAAAAAAAAATGGATCTATCTGTCCTAGAGCTCACATCCTCCTTTATTGTATAGACACATTTTAGCTTGGGTTTGACGAAAAATATAATTGTCAGCCCAGCTATTTTCCAAGAGCCTAAAAGGAGCATCTTTGGATTGGTATACCCAATTCAAGCTAGACACCTGAAAGACATTGAGCAAATTGGCGTAACAATTTATCAAGAGCTTTAACTTCTTGTTATGGGCCCGGGCGTAGGATCTCATCACGGGTCAGTTCACGGGGAGAACCTCTAATTTCCCCTTGCCCCTCTCTTTGCGTGCTGACCCTATCGTGGCAACCTAAGGGGTGATTTGTCCAAGAGATCACCAACTCTCTTTACTCTCTTCTTGATTGAATATTCGATGCCTTTATTCACTAATAGTGGCTCCTTAAATAGGAGATTACAAGAGTCCTGTTCTTAGGGAGACCTCCAACTCTATCTTGATAAGATCAGATAAGTTTCTCTTAATCCTAATCTAATAAGATAAGATAATCTCTCTTAATCCTAATCTAATAAGATAAGTCTCTCTTAATCCTAATCTAATAAGATAAGATAATCTAATCTACTAACTTAATAAGATAAGAATAACAAGATAGTCTAATCTAATCTGCTGAATGGATAAGATTGTTGCTGCCGAATTGGATAGGATGAGAACACCGGATCATTGCTGCTGCTGCTCCCAATACGCGTCCACATCACTACTCCCCTCTTGGACTACGAGCTTGTCCTCAAGCTCGAATTTAGGATGGGTGTCGGGAAACACCATCAAAGGAATCCCGGATAGGTGGAATGACTTTGCCCTCCGGGATCGGGTTCCAATGAAGAGGGTTCATCCTCATCTTCCTCTTGTTTCACCAAGAGTCAGAAAAGTCTCTTGCACTTGTGCCCTGCTGAGTAGAGTTCATCGCAATTAAAACATTGTCCCCTTGCCCTGTGTTCCGCCATCTCAGCCCTGGACAAGTGCTTAATAGGGGGTGCAACGACGCTGCTCCCCACACTGGATGCTGATCTGGAATTGTTGCTCGTCTGTGGCTTCCGTTCTTGGCTGGCTGTGGAATATAAAGCCATTTCGAGTGGTTCCGGGGATGCCCATACTGATGGAGGCTGCCCCATACTCAAGGTTCCACGGCTGAGTTGTAGTTTGCGTTCGAAGGCGCGAGCTATATTCATGACTGTAACCAGGTTGGGGAGATTCTGCATTTCCACGTCCACCCGTAGGGGTTCTGCTAACCCAGCGGTGAACATGTCTACCTGTTGGTCCGGTCGCATTGAAGATGCCCTCGCGAGGAGGGTCTGGAACTGGCGCTGGTATTCTGCCACCATGCTGGTCTATTTAAGGTTAATCAGCTCACCTAAGGGGTTGCTTGTCAGTGGGGGCCCAAATCTAAGAAGGCAGTAAGACTTGAACTGGGTCCAATTGAGCCCAGGTTCTTCCTGTTCTAATCGATAGAACCAGAGTTGTGCTTCCTCTGTTAAGTGAAAGACGGCTAGGCTTACCTTATCCCGGTCGTTTGTCCGTTGATTTCAAAAAAACTGCTCGCACCGGTACAGCCAGCCAAACGGATCTTCGTTGCCGTTGTACGATGGGAATTCTAACCTACTGTACTTGGGGATGACTGCGGCCCCCTGGTTGTCGAACTGCTGTTCGCCGGAAGACTCTAGCAGATCTGGTTGACGGCCGCTAATGGATGTCACCCCTTCTGTGTTCCTCTCTTTGCTAGAAAGGAATAACTCCATCAGACGCCGTAGCTCCCTGACTTCGTCCTTGATTTCCCGTACTTCTGAGCTGGTGTCCATGAGCCGGTGCTCGAGTTCATGGACCCTGGACTGCAGCTGCTCCAAATCACCCATGACGCCTTGCTTTGATACCAAATTGTTATGGGCTCGGGCATAGGATCTCGTCATGGGTCGGTTCACGAGGAGAACCTCTAGTTTCCCCTTGCCCCTCCCTTTGCATGTTGACCCTATCGTGGCAACCTAAGGGGTGATTTGTCCAAGAAATCACCAACTCTTCTTACTCTCTTCTTGACTGAATATTTGATGCCTTTATTCACTAATAATGGCTTCTTAAATAGGAGATTACAAGAGTCCTGTTCTTAGGGAAACTCCTTGCTGAATAGGGAGACCTCCAACTCTATCTTGATAAGATAAGACTGATAAGATAAGATAAGTCTCTCTTAATCCTAATCTAATAAGATAAGATAATCTTTCTTAATTTTAATCTAATAAGATAAGTCTCTCTTAATACTTATCTAATAAGATAAGATAATCTAATCTACTAACTTAATAAGATAAGAATAACAAGATAGTCTAATCTAATCTGCTGAATGGATAAGACTGTTGCTGCCGAATTGGATAGGATGAGAACACTGGATCATTGTTGTTGTTGCTCCCAATACACGTCCACATCACTTCTACCCATCACCAATGTTAAGTGATCTAGAACATTTTACTCAAAGACCGGTTGAAAACTTCACTAAGTATTTGAAACAATGGAAGATTGTGTATATTGAAGTGAATGAACCCTTTCTAGAGGGTGATGCGATTAAAATTTTCCTTAAGTCACTCAGAGAACCCTTCTATTCATTAATGATAGGACGAGCCTTTCCAATATTTTTGTCAATTGCAAGAGGAATGTGCACACATCAAATGGGGAATCAAGTATAGGAAAATCCACCTTGCACCCATAAATCCACTAGTTGAGATAAAAAAAAAAAAAAAACTACTCTAGTTTCCACCATACATCAACCTTTCTCTTCAGTACTGAAATGTCAAACTCTAATTGATCCTTTCAAAAGAAGAGTCAAGAGACGATTCACTCCCCTTCCTTTGTAGTCTCAATTGCTTCCTCAGTTGATCTAGAATGGATATCTAACACCTTTGTCACCAAAAATTATTCCTATCCCTCTACCAATGAACTCCAAGTTAGATGAGTATTGCACTTATCACCAAGGGTCGTGAAACTCAATGAACAACTGCATAGTTCTCAATGTCAAGATCCAAGATCTTATCATTATCGAAAAGTATCTCTTAAAGCATCACTAGAATATATAATCAAATCTGTAATCTTTTCAAGAACTACAACTAGGCTAATTCCTCACGAGGGGTACATAGGCAGCTTGGACAATGGCGCTTGGGTGTAACTCGAATAATCAAATGAAAATAAAACCTTACGGCTCTCAAATAAACAACTTTTAGTATCCTCTCCTAAAACCCTAGACTTTCAACCCAGACACCCTTTAGGTGCCAACCCATAGAGTTTAGGCATTGTTTGCATCATATTGGAATTACCCATAGGTTTTTATGCAAGTAATGCACACAAACCTTACCAACATTCATTCCATGCATTTTGCATTCCATCTAAAGTCTATTGCTCTTTACAAGAAAGACAACCACACCTACCAAAGATCAATTCAAAATCCAACAAGAGATTGAAGAAATTTAAAAAGTAGTGAACTTGTTAAATTTTAAAGTTGATTGACTAATCTCTCGCACAAGGGCAACACCACTAGTTTTTATGCCATCCCTTATCTCCAATCCTACACCACCACCTCAACCATCCCAAAAAAGTGAAGAAGTTCACCCCGTTACCTTGCCATCCTTCCCATCTTTTGCCCATCTTGGTCGAGAAAGGATGCTTTCATTTATTGTCTTGGAAACCTCCTATGGATCAAAGAATTTCAACCAGAAGGCTTATTATGCCTACCATCAAGGACTAGGACATGAGACCAATGCCTCATTGATGACCGCAAATACAACTCTGAGTTCAAGCTTGTAGGAATGTTGTCACCTAAAGTACCTTTGCATTAAACCTTGTTTTGTTAGTCTTTACGCCTTAAAGCTCATTGTACTCAATTCTTTACTTAATGAAAGTTTTTTTTATGTATTTTGTCAATATATGTTTGTGTCCCAATGCTTAGTCCCGACAAAACAATAAATTCAATTGGTTCCTTCAGCATATCTAGATTTGATTATTGAAAACTTGCAACAAGTCCCATTGGTATGTTCTTAAGAAAAGTTGGTTGTCGATTGGAAATTCAAATAAGGAAATATTTGAAGAAGGGGACAACCCCAGGTAGCATAGGCACTGAAGCATAAGGACAATTGAGTTGACTTGCAATAGCTACTTGGCATGCTATCGTAGGCAACCAAAAATAAAACCTATACTCCTAAAAACACATGCAGTAGTGCGAGTAAGGATCATTCCCACAGAGAGTATTTAGCCTAGTTTTTGTGCTACATGAACAAAGACAGAGGGGGGGTTGAGTATAACGAAAACCAGATTAAAAAAGAAAAAAAAAATCAAATGAGGAGCAATGCAAATCAAAGTACCGAAATTAATCAAAAGAACAAATCTTGGTTTAAGTCAACATCCACCACCAAGATTTCACTATTGATCATCGATACAAAGATACATCAATTCATGCTTTGAATATTCACCATAAGAATTATTTTCCTATCTCTCCTTTTGCAGTTAATTAGAAAACAAGTGATCTAGTTAACCCTTACTACTAAACAACCTGAAACAAGCGTTCAAAATTTAATCCAGTAGCAGCCTTAAGAATTGGAGATCGATAAAGCTAAATAACACAAGCACAAGCGGTTGCATTTAATTCAATCGAGCATTCTTCCTAAGATCTAACAATTTCTGACGCAGCAAATCATTAAACCCTAGTTTCTTCTCAGATTAGAGGGATCAAACAATTACGGATCTGATATCTAACCTAGCAGTAGATTGCAACAAATAATAAACTAGTAGGCCTCCTAGCGATCAGACGAAACAATCATGAACATAAACATAGAAGAACATTCGATATTCAAAGCATAAATGAAACAGTAAAAATTAAATTAGGTCCCACAGTTTTGCTGATTCTGAGGCTTCTGTTTCCTTCAACCAAGTATCAAAATTTAGCCATGCATGGTCATGGTGAAAACTCAAGGAAGAATTGAAGAAGAAGAAGAGAGGTGCGGCAGCTCAAGTCTGATTGTTTTTCTTGTTTTTCCTTCTCTTCTTTTCTTTTTACTCTACTTCCCATTCCCCAAGAGAAGCCTACAAAATCTCCTATAATTGCCTCCAAGTCTGACTTATCAAGAAAAATATTAAAAATAAGATAAAACAAAGTTCTAATGCAAGTGGGAGAGTGGTAATTTCCGCATAAGAAAACTTGAAGGCTAAGGAACGTTTCCAGCACGTCAGCAATGCAGTTGCAGATACTTCACGCCCAATTTAGATCTAGATGCAGCCAGTATCTCTCTAAACTCAAAACATGAAAGTTGTAGAGATTTTCCTTGTCGTTCCAAAGTATCTTGAATCATCTCAATCGGATCTCGTATGAGAGAGTTATGCCCAGATTACAAAGCGACGCCGAAACTGTCCAGAATTGTCCAATTAGCTCTGTTTTTCACTTAACGCCTCCATTTGTGCCATAAATCAAAATATAAGAATAATGAGTCCATATAGACACTAAATAAGTATAAAAAACTAGACATTAAGGGAGAAAAATATGATATTTTGCATTCTCATCACTACTCTTGAGTCAGCATAAATTAAAGGCATTAAAAATGGTATGAATTATTGATCAATCAAAGAAATGACTAGAGGCCATCATTAGTTGACCAATTCCCTTGGTCCCCCATCATTCATTCAAATGATAGTCAACCCATTTGAGAATTTCATTGAAACATTTCTTTGATGAAACCCATAAGTTTCCAACATGCATAAATCAAAAGAGCAAAAAAAAAAAAAGAAAGAAAATCTTGAGAAAGAGTGCAAAGAAAGAAAAGGCATAAAGAAACTAGGTACAAACTCACTAAAGGGCGGGCCCGAACATTTTCAAAGACTAAAATTCTCCCATGAGCAGTTAATTGGGGACAAGCTTAATGTGTATTTCATTTCATAAGTCATGCATACAATTAAGAGATGATAGGAGGCCATCTATCGGTCATTTTACCGTGTCTTTGTTCCACTAACTAATCCTTTGAGCCTCTTCTTTGACTAAACCCTTGTCCAAAGAGACAAACATTAAATGTTCAAATGCTCTTACATCAAGTCAAAAAGAAAAACTGGGGTAACAAAGTGCAATTTCAAAAAAAAAGGCAAAAGAAAAAAAAAAATAGGGCAGTTAAGCTAGTAAGGATGAACATCAATTCTTTGATTTCATTCTAACAACACCTCATCCTTCATCGCAACATAAAGTCCTCATGGATCAAGAAAGATATTACTCATGGACTTGAAAGACATTGAAAGTGTTTCTCAATCTTACATCTAAATGGAACCAAAAAAATGCCAAAAAATAAAGAAGAAAATGCCAGAATGTGCTAAATGCCCTATTTGTCAACTCAAGCATCATTTAATTTTGAACCCTATCCTAAGCCATATTTCGCCCCATCTAATAAGGCCCGATCTCTGAGAGATTAGCAAGTTAACCTTGGATAGACCTTTTTTGTTTTATGTTTTTTTTTTTCTAACAATGATGGAATCAAGTACAGGCACTCCAAGTGTTAAAAAGATTGGAAAAAAAAAAAAGAAGAAAAAAGAAGTCGAACTTGGAAATACTAAACCTGGGGCAACGGAGGCAAAAAAATATAAATGTTCCCAACTTGGGGCAAGCATATCAGAACATGAGAAGTCTAAGTCAGTATTCAATTAGGTTGCCTCAACACAAGGAAAGGCACTGTTTTTTTTCTCAGCAAGTCGTTAGGATTCAATCTCTGTGTGGAAGGAGCAACTACTTTTTACTCAAATATTTCCCGAAGTGAATTTCCAGATACCATCTAATGTTTCTAAGACACAAACCTCTGAAACCACTTGTCAAATCTCACACTCCATTAAGGGTAAGCGAGCCCCTTTTGAATGACATTGTTTTATCGGAAATCAACTCTGACACATCCAACTAATCCTTGTTTGTTAAATTCAAAAAAAAAAAGAGAAAAATAAAAAAAAAAAAACATGAAAGCTCATTTAAAAGCTCAATTGCATCCAAATTTCTTTCACCTAAGTCATCCAAAAATCTTTTCTAAATCCAAAGTTATCCAAAAGTCTCGCATCCAAGATTCTTTCATCCAAAAATTTCCCTAAATCCAAAATTATCCAAAAGTCTTATATCTAAATCATCTAAAATTTTTCATACAAGTTTCTTTCATCCAAATCCAAAATTATCCAAAACCTTTCATCAAATTCTTTTCACCCAAAATTTTGGCATACACCTCATTTGAAGTTCTTTACATCATCTATCCAAAAACCATTTCATCCAAATCCAAAATTATCTAAAAATCTTTGCATCAAGTTTCTTCCATCCAAAGTCCATTAACACAAATTCATCACATTGCATTCATCTAATTTGACCAAATCCAAAAATCTTCATCCAAATTTCTTTCATCTAAATCATCCAAAAATTATGCAAGCCGTCAAAATACAAAAAACATTTAAGTCTTAAATCCAAACAAATCCATCAAAATTCATTGATGCAAGAAACTTGATGCAAAGATTTTTAGATATCATCTAAATCATCCAAAAATTATGCAAGCCGTCAAAATACAAAAAACATTTAAGTCTTAAATCCAAACAAATCCATCAAAATTCATTGAAATCTCTCGCTTTGTGCAATCTCCGTTCGAGCATAATCCAAAATCCATCAAAATTCATTGAAATCTCTCAATTCGTGTGATCAGCCTTTGGTAAAATGCAAATTCCATCAAAGTTCATTGAAATCTCTCACTTCAATTCGTACGACCCGCTTCATGCAATTCGCCTTTAGGCATAATGCAAAATCCGTCAAAATCTCTCACTTTGTGCAATCTTCCTTTGAACATAATCCAAAATCCATCAAAATTCATCGACATCTCTCGATTTGTGCGGTTCTCCTTTAGGCATTATGCAAAAATCCAATGAAATTCATTGAAATCTCTCACTCCGTGCAATCTACCTTCGAACATAATCCAAAACACATCAAAATTCATCAAAATCCCTTGCTTTGTGCTATCCACATTCGGCAGAATACAAAAATCCATTGAAATTCATCAAAATCCCTCGCTTTATGTGATTTAGCTTCAAGTATAATTCATCTAATGATTTGTCTTTTTTCTACTTCTTGACTAGGTGCCTTTTTTTTTGTAAGGTTTTTTACTCTGCTTCCTCTTTTCCTTCCTATTTTTCTTCCCTGCTTCTATAAGTAGGGCAATAGACTTTTCCTTTTGTAAATACATGTACTTCACCATCACAGAACTTGTGATGATGACCATAATAACACAGAAGAAACCACCACAATACCCACGATGAAGTCTGTCACCATCGCCAATGGTAGTACAACTAAGCTGCCAGCAACCGAAATCGTAGAGACCTATGACTTAAAAAACCATAGGAGACCTGTGATGATACTTGTGATGTGGTCACCAACCTCCTTACAGATAGAGATATCATTTAGAAGAAGCGAATGCAAAAGACAACAATCTATGATGTCATTGATAAACATAAACCGCGTCCATCAATGCTCTTAGAATAACTTGACACCACAAAGCACCTCTCGAGCAGCAACGATGGCATTTTATTTGTAGTGTTACTTGCTTGCATAAATGTGTTTACGACGAAGCTAACAAAAAGTGGTTGTAACTATAAGCATGCCCATGTGAGAATTTTAATGATGGGAAATTCTGATCTTGAGAGATACTCAGGGACACATTGCAAAACCCTAAGGAGCTTACTTGTTATGTGCTTAACGAATCACAACCACCTTTCTGGTATTGGGAAGCTCCTTGCTATCATTTTCTTATCTCCCTTTAGAGCCTCACCCTTTCCTCTATAAATAAGGGAGGCCTGAAGCCCTCCACACAAGATCACCAACACCCTCCCTTCCCCTGTCTCTCCAGTCATCCTCTATCTTTCAAGGAGACCCCTCTCTGTAGCCTTACCACCCAACCTACATTAGAATCTCTTGTTGTACCCTTGATCACAAAGATATCTACCCAAAGAATCAACCTCACCTTATCCACTAATAGCCCATTGAGAATGAGGAAGTTCCTTAGAATGAAGTCGAAACCCCAACTCTCTACAACTTTGAGAATGCCACTAACCTTGAGTTCCTTTCCTATAGGGTCTACGAACTTGCCAACTGTTTTGATCGACTAGAGAAAAAATTGAATGCAATGCAAGCATTCCTTTAGAAGGTCGAACACATCAACTAGCTGGAGCAACAATAAGAGATGAAATAGATGTTGTAACATCTTTTGTAGCGTCCCTAGCCACAAACATCAACACTAGAAGTCCTGTCGTTTACCCCAGCTAGTCAGCCCACCCAGTTATCACTCACCCTTGAACCACCATGCCTGAACCTCCAGAGCCCTAGGCCTATGATGTCCACGGCTCTACTTTCTCGACAGGGGATAAGAACCACACCTCCTACTTCTTTGCACCAGCCCCAGCAATCACAATGGAAGGAAGGAACCACGCCATTGTTGAAGCACCTATAAGCTCGGCTGAGCTTCAGGAGTATGTCCAAAGCATGAACGAAGCTAGCCAAAGCAATTCCTGAACCTCTATCGCCCTCCAAAAGCCCTAGTTCTATAGCAAGATCTTCCACAAACCTTACATGGCTGGTTACTGTCCACCTAGCAACGGCCCTTATATGACAAGCAAAAAGGGAGCCCCCAAAAAATTGTTGGCAACTTCGAGGATTCTTTGGCCCTTTCGCCCTTGACGGGGACCTAAGAGTTTGAGAGTTTTCCAAATCCTTGACCATGCCAGCATACTCCTAGTTCGTCAACCTAACACAGGGGAGCCTAGACTTGTGGGTAGAATTGGCCAAGAATTTCCTAACTAAATATTTCACATTGGAGCGCCACCTCACCATGGCTGACCAACAAATTTGATTTCTATTTCAAAGTTGTGCAATGGTGGTTATTCTTTACCTTTTTGCAATAAGATTACTATTAAGATGAATAACAAATCCATTGCCTTTGGTGAATTAGATAATAGTCTCTATGTGCTCAGCTCTTCCTTAGAAACAAATGTAACTGAAACAATCACTAAAGTTGTTACCATGAAAAGACCCCATGGTAGCATTAGTCCAACTTTTGTTTGGCATTTCAAACTTGGCCATATAAATAAAGAAAGAATCACAAAACTAGTTAGGGATGGTTCCTTGGATTTTTTATCTATAGAAGATCTTCTAGATTGTATGTTTTGCCTTCAAGGCAAGATTATGACTAAAGGCCACTCATTGGAAAAGCCCAAAGAATTATAAGTACTTTAGATCTTATACATACAGATGTATGGGTTCCCCTAAATGGAAGGACTACAAGTGAATATGTCTACTTCATTACCTTTACTGATGATTACTCTCGGTATGGGTGTTTGTACCTAATGCGACACAAGTCTAAATCCTTTAAAAAGTTCAAGGAATTCAAACATGAAGTCAAAAAATAGTTAGGTAGGGAGATAAAAATGCTACGATCAGGTTGTGGTTATGCTCTCTATCGACTAAGCTAGATGGGTAGTTGTTTTTAAAGCAAAATTACTATTATGAAGACAAAAAAATCACATTAATCATACTTGGCCTGATCAACGTTCCAACCTATATTTTATGTACAAAATAAAGTGAAAATGTAGTAGATACAAAATAAATTCATCTATGAGAGACTACAACCACAAAATAGTGTAAAACCTCAAAACTTAGTACCTACTTCAGGTTTACCCATGTGATCCAACTACATCTTTGACTTTATTCCCCTCTTCCTTTCTCTATATGCTTTACTACTATGCCATTGGTACCAGGACTTATCTCTCTTCCATAGCATGTAAATAAACCATTGGCCATTATTTTATCAATTGTATTATGACATGTTGCCCAACTTGATTATATCAATATGTATTTATGCTATTCAATTTAGTATTATTGGTTGAACTCTGGTACTTTAGGAAGATTCAAGCTTAGGTGTGAACACCACTTTGATTTCTGCATCCATGGAAATCATAATCAAGTGCTAATTCATTCTTGATCCAAAGATTTGATCTTTTTTAATCCAAGAATCCCAAACGATCGAATGAGAAAAATTGGGTTTTCTCTCTGATGAGGGCGGATTTGGCCCTCTAATGATATTGTGACACATGGCACCTAGGAACAACTAGGTGACACCCGGAACCACTTAGACAACAACTTGCCTTAGCTAAGTTGATGGTGTCCCACTTGGCGGCCTGGCACAGGCGCCAACCTAGCGGCCTGGCCCAGGCGCGACCTGGCAGCCTGGCACAAGCGCCAACCTGGCGGCCTGGCCCAGGCACGACCTAGTGACCTGCGAAACATGCTCGCCAACAAATTCGGCATGCATATCCTAACACTCCCACGATCCTTGGAAGTTGGCTCAAGTGTCAAACGATCCGGAGGGTGGTCAACGTGCATGGCGGTTGCCTCCGGGAATCTCGGACCACTTAGGTGACTTCTCGGAAATCTCGGATATGGTGCGTGAAGCCCACGCCAAACAATGCCTATATAAAGGCACCAACCCCAATGACATGGGGGGGGGCAAGTAAGCATAATCTAGCTCTCATACTTTGTGATTTTTAGCTCGTAGTCTATTATGAGAGTACTGACTTAAGCATTGGAGCGACCTCGCTGGGTTAGCCACCCTATGTCCTCTGACATTGATTCCTTGCAGGTCTCTAAAGAACTACTAAGCTCAACAATCAATGCAGCTCGCCACCAGGCAGCTCGGCCCTCTGGTCAGCTCGACGGTTAATAGGCAACTCGGCCCTCTGGTCAGCTTGGCACCTAATAGGCAGCTCGGCATTCTGGTCAGCTCGTCACCTAACCTGCATAGCTCGGCACAGTCAGCTCATCACCTAACCTGCCTAGCTTGGCCCAGTCAGTTCAGCACCTAACCTGCCCAGCTCAGCCCAGTTAACTCGGCACCTAATCGGCCTCTGAGTCATCGGCCACTTGGAAGCAGACCAAATGACGAGGTACTTAGCACAAAAAATTGATACATCACCAAAAATTGATTCATCAATTGGCGCCATCTGTGGGAAACGCTACAAAAAGCTAAGTTCTCATCCTCCGAAAGGTTAAGTCCTCTTCTTCCAGAAAGTTAAGTTCTCACCTTTTAGAAACTAAAAGCTCTCACTTTCAAGTTTCCATCTTTTATGAACTCAAAGACTATGCAGGAAGTTGATGGCCAACAGACTAAGCAGCTCTACCAACTTTATTTCAACTCGGATAAAGCCTCATCAGTCATCTTCGCGAGGTACCCTCTACAAAGATGAGCTCTTTGTGGCTTTTGCGGGAGTAGGCGGCCAACGGACTGCATGGTCGCCCCTTCCGGTCGAGCCTTCCAAGGCTCCCATGTGAACTGGTGACCTAAAGTCAGTAGTGCTGCCCCCGTAGGTCGAGCTCCTAGTAGCTTCTTGTAGGAGTGGGTAACCGACGTCACTAACGAGGCTGATGCAGCACATCCGTAGCTCTAAGGTGTCGAGCTGATAAAAGACCTCGGCACCACATAAGACCCAATCGCCTCTTCGGCATGGGCAAAATCAAAGATCAAGGAGAGTGGACTACGAGTCGCTCCCGGAGCCTAAGGGCTAAAGTGTCGAATTGGCAAAGACTTCGGCACCACATAAAGACCCAATCGCCTCTTCGGCATGGGCAAAATCAAGGTTAAGGAGAGTGGACTACGAGTCACTCCCAGAGCCTAAGGAATTGAATCGACGCTTACGAGCTCATCGAATTAGTCATTTCAGGCGAAAAGGAGCAATCTACTCCCTTCGCCGAGTTACTTTCAACTCGGGAGTGGGGGGCAAATGATGAGGGCGGATTTGGCCCTCCAATGATATTGTGACACATGGCACCTCGGAACAACTAGGTGACACCCGGAACCACTTAGGCAACAACTTGCCTTAGCCAAGTTGATGGTGTCCCACCTGGCGGCCTGGCACAGGCGTTGACCTGGCAGCCTGGCCCAGGCGCTGACCTGGCGGCCTGGCCCAGGTGCCAAACTGGCGACCTGGCGGCTTGGCCCAGGCGCGACATGGCGGCTTGCCCTAGGCACGAACTGGTGGCCTGGCACAGGCGCCGACCTGGTGACCTACGAGACGTGCTCGCTGACAAATTCGGCATGCATATCCTAACACTCCCACGATCCTTGGAAGTTGGCAGACGTGCTGAACGATCCAGAGGGTGGTCAACGTGCATGGCGGTTGCCTCCGGGAATCTCGGACCACTTAGGTGACTTCTCAGAAATCTCGGATATGGTGCATGAAGCCCAACATTGATTCCTTGCAGTCTATTATGAGAGTACTGACTTAAGCATCGGAGCGACCTCGCTGGGTTAGCCACCCCGGGTCCTATGACATTGATTCCTTGCAGGTCTCTAAAGAACTACGAAGCTCAACAATCAATCTAGCTCGCCACCAGGCAGCTCGATCCTCTGGTCAGCTCGGCACCTAATAGGCAACTCGGCACTCTGGACAGCTCGTCACCTAACCTGCCTAGCTCGGCCCAGTTAGTTTGGCACCTAACCTGCCCAGCTCGGCTCAGTTAACTCGGCACCAAATCTGCCCCCAGCTTGGCCTGGTCAGCTCGACATCTAGGTCCTCATCCAGCAAAAGTCCACTTCGGTCTCTAAGTCATCGGCCACTTGGAAGTAGACCAAATGACGAGGTACTTAGCACAAAAAATTGATACATCACCAAAAATTGATTCATCACTCTCCATGTGCAATTGCTAGAATTTTCAACATATTCAATTGCTAGAATTTTTTATTTTCAACCTATTCAATTACTAGAATGTTTGTACAATATGATCACTAGATGTTCATCATTCATCTATCTATCTATCTTCCCTACTTAGAGAGAGAGAGAGAGAGAGAATCATTAACTTTCTCTTCCCTTTCTCATTAACTCCTCCAATTATCTCTCTTCATTAATCGTGTCATTAAATCTCTTCTAGTAACTTATGCCACTAATTCTCTCTCCTCTCAATTACACCATTAAATTGTCTAAAATTCATTAACTTTATTTGTATCTATATCTATTTCAATTTAATTATAAGATTATATCCATTATATATATTTACATTTAATTATATTTATTAATAAAAATTAAATGCAATCAATATAAAATTTAAAATATGTTTAAATTAATTAAATTAAACTAACTTTATATAAATATTATGTACTTCATAATAAAAATTAAGTTCTATTTAATTGAAGTTTATGCCCACTTAATTCAATGATAGATTGTTATAGGCTAATTAATTATCTACCGTTTAAAAAATAATTATTACTATGTTAATTAATCAAGTAGATTTTATTTAAAAATAAATATTATTTACTATGATCAACAATGAAATTAATAATATTTGAAATGTTAAATTACATTCAATTACATTTATAACTCATTTAAATTCCATTTTAAACTTAAAAGTGTAATTTAAAACCCATTTGATATACTTACATTTAATCATAATTATTAAAAATTTCCAAAGATGATATAATTATTAAGAAAAATTAATTATAAATAACAAAAAGTATTAATAAAAAATTATCCCACTTTATAATTATTCAATAAGAAAACTTAAAATTAATTAGTGTAAATAAAATATCATAAAAACATAATCTATTTACATTCCATTTGGAAAAATAAAATTCAATAAAAAATAAAAAATATTCATTAATTGATATTATTGATAAAAATCTTTTATGAATAGAAAAAATAATTAATCAATAAAAAGTAATAAAATTTATAAAAATAATTTTTACTAATTGAATTTTGAAAATAAAAAAAAAACTACATTTTGTAAAATTAATAAAATTTGCTTATCTTAATAAATTAATAAAAATAGTAAAATTAATTAAAAATAAAATCCATTAAAATTAATATAAAATTATCTAACAATAAGAATGTTAATATATTTAATATTAAATAATATAAAATAATACATATCTATTAGTTTTGAAATTTGTTTTATTTAATTTAAATCCCATAAATGTTGGTAAATAAAAACATTAATAAAATTATTGTTGGGTTTGGAGTTGGATTGACTCGTCTTTCTTGGAATGTTACAAAAATTGAATTTAAGTGATGAATTTGACAAAGTTGGAGGATAACCAATGGACCACGGTGTTTGTGGACGATTGGGGATGGAGAATGGAGTAGGGTTAGACATGGGCTAGGCTGGACTTAGGTGTTAGGATCTATGATAAGGGCTACAACTTAGGCTTAGAGCTAACCTAACTTGAGTTTTCAAACTTGAAACATAAGCCTTGGGAATGATTGAGCCTATGACTTTTATGTATAAAACGTTATATATATACTATTTTATATTATATATCATATAATATGTTTATAAAACTTATTTTATATATTATATAATACAAATACTATACATAATATGTATTATAGGTGTCATGTTAAAATACCTATATATAAAACATAAAAATATATGCATATTTCTAAAATCTAAATAATAAATACATAAACATGTGTGGATCAAGCTTGAAGTATTGACCCCAACCTAACTTGAAATAAGAGAACCTAGGATGAACAGGATAAGCATGCTCCTAAAGAAAATAAGAGAACCTAGAACTAGGGGAATGTTTTAAAATTTTTTGTTCATCTTGTGCTAGTTTTTTTTCAAACAAAAACTATTATAAATTTATAATTTTATTAATTATAGTTTTAGATTTAATTTATTTATTTTGTTGATTAACTCAAGATTCAAATTATCGTAAACGCCAAGTGTATCAGAAAGGCAATTTTAAGAGATGTATCAGGATACGCCTTGGATACGCATGCATATCAGAGAAAAACTAAGATATGCATAGATATGCCTGGGAACACTATAAATACTTTAATAAATCATAAAAATACATCAACAACACTAAATATAAGACCTCAATGAGATGTAAAAATATTAAGTTAATATATTTTAATGATTTTATGAAGAAATATATTGTAGTTAAATATAATTTAATTAAAAATAATATGCTTAACTATAATTTATAAATTATAATTCTTAAGCTTTAATGTTTTATGGGATGGGAAAAAACTCAACTCTCCTATCCAACCATAATACATGCATTGGCACAAATTCTAAGTGAAAATATAATTAATAATTATTTATTATTTATTATTTATTTTCAAAAATTATAAAAATTTAATAAAAATTATATAATATATTCAAAAAATAGTTATTAAATAAGAAATTTCAATTGCTTAGCGGATATAATAGATCATATCCATAGAATTATAATATACTCAATCATTGTGATCAAATGAGAAAATATAATTAATTAATTATTTATTTTTAGTTCTAAAAATATAAAAATAAAAAAGAAATATTAAAGAAGAAATTTCAATTGGTCTGTGGATACGATAGATCATCCATAAAATTATAATATATTCAATTTGTTGTAATCAAATGATAAAATATAATTAATTATTATTTATTTGTTAACTCTAAAAATATAAAAAAATATATTAAAGAAGAAATTTCAATTTCTCTATGGATATGGTAGATAAATCCATAGATCTATAACACATTTAGTCTTTATAGGCGGAGAAAAAATTACATTTTCAAATTTTTTGTTAATTTATATTTTCCCCAAATGTTTTCATGAAATTTCCATAAATCTACTAATAACACACAAAAAAATTGTGATTTTGAATGTAAAAAATATAGATCAACATAAATTTACACATTCAAGAAAAAATAAATCACAATATATTATAAAAAATTGTGATCATGTAAATATTTGCAATTCTAGCACTCTATGAATGAAGTTTGAAGTTTTAGAGTCATTTGAGGGTGAAAAAATTATTTCAGGGAAAAGAAGCTTGCTTTTCCCCTTTATTTTCTCTTAATTTTTGACTATATCTTTTTCGTCGATACACCCCGATATGCATAAAAAAAAAAAAGACAAAACGCCCGGTATCAAAATTTTAAACCTTGGATAAACTTACTATAAATTTTAAATCTTGGATTATATAATTGATCCTACAACAAAAACCATATTATTAAATAATCGATTTGGTTGATAGACCTAACCCATTGACAGCCCTAATGGCAGCTGACTTATGTTTTTGGGCACTGGTATGGGTCTCGAGCCCACGACCACAAGGTTAAGAGCATTGCGCTCTACCGACTGAACTAGAGGGGTAGTTGTTTTTTTAAAGCAAAGTTACTATTATGAAGAAAAAAAATCACATTAATCATACTTGGCCTGATCAACGTTCCAACAAATATTTTATGTACAAATTAAAGTGGAAAATTCAGCAGATACAAAATATAATTCATCTGCGAGAGACTGCAACTACAAAACGGTGTAAAACCTCAAAACTTAATAACTACTTCAGGTGTACGTACCCATGTGCCCCGGCTACATCTTTCACTTTATTGTCGTCTTCCTTTCTCTATATGTTTTACTACTATGCCATCAGTACCAGGATTTGTCTCTCTTCCATCATTCCATGGCATGTTAGCAGACCGTTGGCCTTTTTTTTCTTTTGATGAATAGAGACCGTTGGCCATTATTGTAACAATTGTACTATGACATGCTGCCCAACCTGATTTTATCAGTATCTATTTCTGCAATTCAGTTCAGTATGACTGGCTGAGCTCTGGTGCTTTCTTTTCTTGAGGGTGCTTGATGGTTTGAATTTGTGGGGCACTGTTATTCAAAATACTTCTAAAAGTTAGCATTAAGCCTTGACGATTGAGCTGGTTGGCGGGAGTAGCACATATGGTAGATCTCTTATTCGGAACCCTCTGCCCCAGAAAGAGGCAAGGCATAGGCCCATGATAGCCATTGCAACAACAGAGCATGCAGAGGGGACTGCTTGGCTGCTCCCAAGGAACTGGGTGGCAAGAAGTCCTGCAAGGGTGGAGCTTTGCATTCCTGTGCATAACGAGATTGTCCTGCAAACTGCTTCTTCTTGCCTGCCATGCCAGTCAGAAGAGTTTCTCAGTTTGGCCATCATCAAGGTATAATTCCGATTAAAAATATGATCATATGAAGGTGACACAATGTGCACTTCCTTTCCTTAAATTTCAACCCATAATTGACAATTTCCAGTTAGGGGCGAAGAAAACAGAATCAGATGTGTACAGTGCATAATAGGAATTTAAGTGAATAGGTTTCATGAACAAGTAAAGAAGGTAACAAGACAGAGGTGAATAGTAGTACTGTAGAATATACATTTGGAACAATGGGTGTTTTGTAAGCAAAGCCTTTAAATGTTCAATTTGTCAGGACATTTACCTTTTTTAAACACAAGATGGAGATGCCCTCATCACCAAAAATTGAAAGCAACAATTAATCTAATATTAAATAATAGTGTGGGCCACTTGAACTTACAAAGAGCAAAGCAAGAAGAGAGGCATGCAAAATATAGGAAAAGTTGCAAGTTGCAATTACTAACAGAGGAACCAAAAGGCAAAGCCGGTCCAGGAAATGGAAATAATAATTGTGAAGAGGAAGCAAAATGATGTGGAAACCCACATTTCTCTGATCTTCTATCCAATCCAAGACTGCAAAGACTAGAGACTATAATGGAATCTTGTTGGTTCTCTACATGTCCAAAGTATAATATGGCATATAGAGTTTGATTTTCAATACCTGCAAAACATCCCCTACTTCCACTTATTAAGCAGGGCCTAAGAGGCTATACAGGATAAATGGTTGAATCGGTACTAATAGACAGAAGAAGTCCATCCTTGCATATGCAAATCATGTCCACTCAAGCCAGGGGAACAAACAAAATAAACCTAGAGGCTCTCTAAACCAGAAACAATTTGACCAGATAATCTGAAATCCCTAACAACCTGCAGTACTGCATTAGACAACCCAATTGTTGCCTGGGACTGAATGTTCTGTTGAATCTAGATGAAATTTCAGTTCACAGATGCAAAGTATTCCTAATTAAAACAGAACAAGATTAGCAATTATATATTTACCTCAAATGTGGGATTTTAGAAACCCAGTATCCCACGGTGAATGCCACAGCATGAAATGTCAATACAGGTAAAATTAATCGGAGACCCTCTGCAGACAAAATCTGGCTCTGATTAATTGCAAGAGGACTTCCAATACAGAGTGAAGTGCAAAGCATGGCAACAAATGGCATCACAGGTCGAATGACACCAACAACTGGTTTGGCATATGTATTAAGCACAAGTCCAAGAGCGACAGGAAGAAGAACAACCTATTAGAAGCAACTGTTAATAACCATTTGAGGAAAAAGAATCAAATACTCCAAATTAATGCACAAATTATCCATGAACTATTCATTACCTGCAATATTGACTTGGACATGGCCACTGCATCAACTGGAACAACAGATCCAATGAGCAGGCCAGTCAAAATTGGTGTAACAACCACAGATGATACTGTAGTTGAGCTGGTCAGCAGAATGCTTAAGGCTACATCCCCTTTGCTCAAAAAACTGGCATAGCTTGACAGCTGGGCACCCGCAACACAGCACATGAGGATGAAACCAGCATAGAACATTGGGGGTGCCCCAAATGCCCTTGCAACCAACACCCCCAACAACGGTTTCAGCACATATTGTGCAATATACCCAACTGATAGTGGTAAAGGTCTGCAACAGATGAAGTGGAGAGGTGGTAGCAGATTCAAAACATCACAATATCAAAGAAAATGAATGCTTAGAGAATGACTGCAGTGATGGAAATTTACCTTCGAAATGCAAGAGCAAAATCATCGATGGACAGTTGAATTCCGATTGATAACATGATTCCACCAAGAGCAGGGGCATATAAATCTTTTGATACCCTGACAAGAGTTTTACAAAAGATTACATAATAAAATGTCTAAATATAAACATGAAAACTACACAAGAATTATACTAAAACAACATTAAAACAGTTATAAATCCCTTTGAAATTAAATCTGATAAATTGGCGCAAGATGAGAAAGTTTATTTCCATGAAACAAATTAAAAATCTCATTGAATAATTCATAATCCCATCCTCCTGATGCACACGCACAAAAATGTACAAATACACATAACCATGTCGAATCCAAGTTCTTGTCATGTATGGAAAAGCCATGGATTACCCTGCCTACAGAGCATAGTTAAATAAAAAACAAGAAAGACTACAAATACTGAAACGAAAAAGATGAAGGGAGATTCACAATGTTCTGCTATATAACTTCTATACTCATATCAAGACAGTGGTACTCATTAATCTACAAGAGCTAAAATTCAAGATGATAATCCAACAAAAATCCTGAAAATATGAAAACTCGAAAAAAAATTAAAAAAAAAAAAAAAACTTGAATTTCCAATCTAATTGTACTCAAAGAGAAAAAAATAAACAGAAATTCCACTAGAGAAACTGCAAGTAGTATATAGATCGTTTTTCTTCTGCTAAATCTCTATGTATAAAACCTCAGAAAATCGCATCAATGAAGAAAAACCTAACAAAAAAATAATTAAAAAATGAAGATTGTAGGAAACACTAAGCAACAATCTAAAATTCAGTATTTGTAAATGCTCAAAGTAGAAATTCAGCTCCAATAAACAATAAATAGGAAGGGGAAAAAAAGAAACGAATTCTCACCAAGAAAAAGTTGCAGGCTGAACAAGAGCAGCAACAGCGGTCGCAGCGACAACAAAGGGAAGCATTGCTGACAAAGCCTGAGAAGAATCGTTCTTCGCGTGCTCTCTAGGGTTTGTCCCGAGCGACAACACAGAAGCATGCCCTTCTCTTCTCTGCGCTCCCACTCTTCCTACATACGGAGACGTCGAGCAAGCAAATGACGACGACGACCCGCCATTAAAGCTCCGCCCCACCTTCAGACGCCAAGCACAATAACCGCTCTCCCTTCTGATCGAATACGGAATCGAATTGAAACCCAACTTTGAATTCAACTTCGAGGAGTGCAACTCTTTCAGAAAACTACTGGGTTTGGCGGTTGGCCTGGAGAAAGAAACACAAGGACTGGTAACTGCCAAGTCCGCCATGGCAGTTGACAGAAGTAGTAGAAGATTCAGTTAAAAGCAGTTAGGGTTCCGAGGACGTGAAGCAGGCATCATTTCGCTGGCGAGGTCTGTTTTGTTCCGACGAGGGAGGTTTTACGAGGGAAAGGAAACAGAAATTATAACGAGAGGCTGTGCGAAGGGAGGAAGAGATGATGAAGGCGACAATGAGCGAATTTGACTTGTTTGATTAGTTTTTGATAAAAGAGTCAGGGTCAGGGAGGGACGGGTCATTTGGAGATTAATTAGGTGTACTTAGTTCTATTTAATTAAACTACGTTAACTGACTCCACCGGTCATCAAGGACCACCTTTTGTAATGTGAACAAGGTAATGGAGTGGACAGAGTGAAGGCTCGAACGCGTAAAAGTTGACACTTGTGTTGTCTAAAACGTGAAACCAAGGGACCCACATGCCATACGTTCAAAGATTTATTCCCGTATATCTTATTTGATGCTCGCATCGTTCTCAGCCCTTTTCAGCCATACATAAGGAACATTTCCATGTATCTTTAGATTCTCGATGTAAGGCCGAAAGGGACTGTGATAACTTTGTAAACATCTAAGTGCAGATGGGAAATATCTTGGGTACAAATTAATGAGGATATGTTACCAATGTGAGTTTGATCTCTTGAAAGTTAAAAACTTTACACCCATGGCATGGCATGGCATCACACGCAATGGCCTTGTGGTGTGTTATGTTTAGACTTGTTCATGCGCCGGGTCGGGTTCGGGTCAGACTTTCACTCTGTGTTAATAGATTTTTTTAAGGCCCGAGTCTAAGTTCGGTCTGATCATTGGGTCTACAACTTAGGCTCGAGCCTGGCCCTCATAAAAAGCCTGAAATCCGAGTTTGGGCCCAAGACCAAAGTATATAATTCATGCCGCTGTTGAAGTGGCTGAATAGAGAGAGAGAAATTATAAAAATAAAAATAAAAAATGTATATATTAAATTATTAACATATATATTATAATAAATATTATATATTTTATATTATATAAATGAGTCAGGCCAGGTTTTTTTGACAAATCCCAAGCCTGGCCCGACACACAATCGATGGTGTTTTGAGTCCACATGCCTAATTACATGTCCAAGCCCGACCGGGGTGTAGGCCGGGCCGTTGGGCTACCCCGCCCATGAACAGGTCTAGTTATGTTGTAAGGGATGCATACCTGATTGCATAATGTGCCATGCCTATGTAGCGTTTCATGGTGTAGATATACACATCCTACTACACAATGTGAGGCAAACCTTCAAAGTTCAAATTTCAAATTGATCTTATCGTAATCTAAAAAATTATCCTAAATTAGAGCTTGGATCTGCTACCCACAAGACCTGACAAGTGAGCATTGATAATATCTTCCTTGTCATTCATGGGGAGATGTTCCCGATACATGGTTGTGGTGCTCTATGGGTATGGATGTGGGTACAACTTGTGGTAGCATATTCCAAGTCCCTAAATTAATCTACATTGATTCCTTTTAGTTGCACTTGTTTCCCGTGCAAAAACAAATGGATACTATTTAAATATTGGGTAAAAGACTTATGCATACCCTTTATTTTCATGAATTGACTTAAACTTACACTATGTTTTTTAAAAAGGCTTGAATATATACCTTGTGGACTAATCCCATATGACTTAAACATATTCTTCATTGGAACTGAACCAAACCAACCCATGCTCACCCCTAGTTGCATTCATTCTCCCACATAAATTTAACCATAAACAAACATCTCTCTTTAACTGTTTAAATTATTTAATCCAAATAAAAGAAAATCCACAAAAAAAAACTCCAAAGTTGCCCTTTTTTTAATAATGAAAACTTTAAAGGGTAAAAACGATCAATTGTTTAAGTTACTTGATAAACACTTTTAATGAAAGGACACGATTAAGGCTGCATTTGGCATTCCTTATTTTAAGAATTTATCTCATTTTTGTAATTAAAAACTCAAAATGTTCATAAGAGTATTTTAACCGGAAAAAGGAGATAAGTCCTTAAAATAACGAATGTCAAATGCAACATAAATGACTTATAAAAGAATAACAGGGCCTCCGTGTAATGGTAATATTTCAAGCTATCAAGACTGAGAATGTGGGTTTGAGCTTTGTATTGTTTTAGAATGGCAACCTTTACACATACATAAAAAAAAAAAGGAAAAAAAAAAAATTAAATCCATATCCAATCCATCCCTCCAATACGCCATGTAGCTGGGACCCACATTGGGTAATAGCCTTTTTAGCGTGGTTCTGTTTTATAACTGAGAATACAGAGCATGAGCATGGAGAAAAATTCAAACCAATTTTGCCTATACGATTTATTTTCTTGAGAAATAGTCTATTATCAAAAACTTTCGCTTCCTTTGAATATTAGAAATGGCAAAGTTTGGCAAATCATCAACAAATAAGATAACTAGAATAATAGTTAACAGAGACTGTTTGTATTTTCCAAATATTCAGATAAATGCCCATAAAAAAGAAAAACTAAATACTTGAATCTTTTGGGAAAAGGTCTTGCTTACCTAAGGTCGCTGCGGATGACTGCTGTTAAGAAACTTGGGCGAGAAGCAAGGACTTCTGCCATAGCTGGAGAAGATGAAACTGACATGAACTGGGTTAGAGAGAGAGAGAGAAGGGTTTGGGGTGAAGGAACAGAGAGGGGGAGGGGAGAGAGAATGCGTTAGAGTCCTTTTAAAGTTGAGTTTTGTCTTAATTTCCCCCCTTTTTTCTTATTTTAGTTTTAGTTAATTTAGATAATAAGTGGAGATGTCTCCGTTCAATTCAGTTTACATGGGTTGAATAAGTGAATGTATGAAGCATGTGAGTGGACAGGTGCTCAATGGATAAGATGCCATAAGGGAGTGATAGATTTAGTTTCCTAATAAAACTGAAACTAAATTAGTTGTGGATGAGTTTGAATAGCCTTTGTTCGATCTGTTTTGTTTTCTCAAAAATTCAGAACAACCAACAGTGAAAGACAACTTAGAGGAGTTGTGAGTGGATAAATCCATTTTGCGTATATTTGGAGTTATTATTATTATTATTATTTTATTTTTGATAAGTTTGTTAGGAGAGCTTGTGCATGCAAAGTCAGGACTAACAGAAAAAAGAGCAATAGCCGATAAGAGAGAAAATTCAGGCGGAAAAACAGTTTTGGGGAGAGAAAAATAGTACAAGAGACTATTTTGAGGAAAGAAAAAGTATAAGACGTAGGAAAGAGATTATGAGTTAAGTGTTAAAGAAGGAATAAAACTAAGAGAATACAAAAAAAGAAAAACAGGAAAGAAAGCACATGTCTAATCTCACACTAGTTCAAATCAGCCTCCCACAATATCTCATAGCACATCTCCGCTGTGTATTGAAAATACCTCCCGATGTTAATACCAGAAATGATGATATCATTATCGGGAGATGTGGAACGTTGTGGGTGGCAATCTTGTGGGGGGCTGATTTGATCTCATCTCACACACAAATCTAATTTTATAATTCAAAAGAATATAGAAAATCATAATAAGACACTTGCTATTCATCTATTACTATATTCTAAACTAGGAATGACCCCAGTACTAAGTACCAAGACATAATCTGAACTATTTCGATTTTTTTTAAATCCTCTATATTAGAATTTTAGGTTAGTTTTTTTATTTCACTTGAGATTCATAACTTATGCTCATATGATAAAATTGATTTTGGTTTCTTATTTATTGTAGAAAATTAAATCAGGTTTAATTTGCAATTAACAACCTATTTTATTTTATCTAAAAAATAGGACCAACATGATATAAAGTCTTTACAATGGATCTTTTTTTTTTTAAGTTAGCCCCATATCTATTGTTTTTATACATTTATTAATTATTTAATATTTTTTCATTTAATTAATCATTTTTCTTTTATCAATTTATTAATTTTTAATCCATTTATGTAATATTTATTCATGTTTTATTATTTAATGATTTCATCAATGTAATATTTATCCATTTATGTAATATTTATGGTAAAAGACTTAAATATACCCAGGGTTTTAAAATATACTCGGGGTTTTAGAAATTGACTTAAACATACCCTAGGGTTTTAAAATGGACTTAAATATACCTTATGTGCTAACCCTAGTAGACTTAAACATACCCTCCCTTGTGAAACATTTCTGTTTGGGTTATGGTTGATTTGGCCCTGGGTATCACGTGTTACCTCCACGACCACCTTATCACTTCGGCCACGTCGGCACCACATCATTGGATAAGCACGACCAAGATAGAAGAGCATCGTACGGATAAGGAGGACAAATCTATCGGGGATTAGGTCTTATCTCGAAGACCTCGACGGACAACCTCATCTCAACAACCCAAAAGCCTCATCCGAATCAGACACGGGTCTTTGGCTATAAGTAGGTAATCTCCATTCAAGGTAAGGGACTTTTGACTCTCTAGCACCCGTACTATCATTCTACTCGGACCAGCATTACTCTCAACTGCTCGCCTTGATCACCCACCATTCTCGACTAACTTGAGCGTCGGAGTATCTACCCATGGAATAAATCATCGGGCTTCTGACTATTTTCTTGGTTTCAAATCTTAGAGCGCAGCTTCGTCTTTCCACCTTGGCCTCGTCCAGTTGACAAATTATCTAACTGCGACTTCAATTCAGAACACCTCGGATCGAACAACATCAGATTTCATTAACTTTAAATGATTGTTTAATATTTTAAAAACCCCATCTTACCCTTTAAAAAACTTTAGACGTAGTAGCATCTCTTGTCAATTGCCATGAGAACCATTTCATACCTCCCCATGGAAGGTCTTTTAAAGTAATTGCAGCAATCCAGTCCCATAAGATAAACCATTCACATCTCGCCAATCTTTTGTACAACATTGTAAAGTAACGCACTCCCATGAGATAACCGTTTCATATCTCCAATTTTTGTTGTTGTATCTAAAACCCAGAAACTCTGGTTATGGGATTCTGTAGATGCTCTTGGTATATTAATGACTAAACCCATTACAAACCCACTAGTATAATGCCACCAAGCGGCTTCTAAGACAATGCACTGAATCGTTTGACTTGGTCAATGCTTCATGTACAATAAAGTAGAATGTCGAAGCAATTGAAATCATCTTAATAGAACAACAATTGATTTAATTAATTACTTGATTCGTATGCTCTCTAATGAAAAGATGATCTATGACTAGATTGAACCATGTTTTTTAAACGCACCAGGGCCAAGCAATCTCTTTTACAGTTAGTCTTGAAAGGATTTCATGGATGATTTCGCTTAAGAGCTCTGTAGCTCCAAAGAACAACTCTTCCTTATTCGTTCTTATTTCATCTTCTTGTAAAAAAACAAAACACCAAGTGTCTAGACTCATATTTAAAGGAGGATGATACAGAGAGAAAATGGAGTTGCATTCCAACATTGTAGAGAGCCAAGAAACATGGACCCATTCTTCAATGGGGCCCATTCCAAACTCCAAACCACGTTTGAAATGGTTAGTGGAAAGGATTCAATAAACAAGAACCTCCACAGTTGTGGATATCTGATGGCTGGACATAATCGATCTTTTTCAGTTTGAAAATTTATAGATTTGTTTTTTTTTTTTGTTTTTCTTCCTAGTTTTCTTTGAAATTTTTATAAAGGGTAGAAGAGTCTTCCGTCAAACTTAGGCTCAGTTTGGAAGCAGTACAAATGCAAATATATACAGCGTAAATACATACAAAATGATACAAAATATAAGGTCATATTTGCATTTGTACTCCTTCCAAACTCAGACTTAATGTTTATAGGTATGTTTAAGTCAAATAAAAAACTTATATAGTTCGACATGTTTCTTTCTCATGTCCAATACGTCCATAGGTCTTTGGAGATATCCAACCTGGGGGGAAAACTATCAACATTAAAGTGCAATATGAAAGACTCCCCAGGTACTATGCCTTCTGTGGACGTATTGGACATGAGAAAGAAACATGTCGAACTCTCCACAGGTTGGACATCACCATCGAGGAATGGCAAAATATGGATATAAGAGCAATACTAAAAACAAAGAGAATGGAATGACTCAATCAGTGATGGCTGGTCTCTTGAATCATTTAAATAGAGAAGTTACAAAATGATAACTATGTACAGAAGATAACAATTACAGAGTTAGAGCTTATCTAGGAAATTACATGATAATGAGGTAAGGTGATCAGTTATCTAGGATAGCTATCAGAGATACCCATCCCAATTATAAGTCTATCATAACTATTGAGATACTCTAACATCCCCCCGCAAACTTAGCGGTCTCTTGGAGACGGTAAGCTTGGTTGTAAGGTTATGAAACCGTGTTAAAGGCAGCGGTTTAGTAAGAATGTTTGCAATCTGATCATGGCTATGAATGTTTGCAATATTTCTTGGCAATAATGTAGCAAGAGGGTTCAACATCGGGGTCAATAGAGGCTTCCAAAGCATACCGAGGGTTTGGCTTGCGAATTCCACTCTTGCTCCATGTCATCATGGGGTGAGCATTAAGTGGGGTCGCAATGGAGCAAGAGGGCATACCTGATGGGATTGATGATGATGGTAGCAATTCTGCAAAACTAACACCAGTAGATATAATAGGTAGGCTAGGGGAGGTGGAGTCGATGGGTACGAGAATGGTCTGAGAAGAGCTGCACAGGTATGTAACGATAGGAGGGCCAACCATAGTGTCAGTAGTCAATTTGGGAGGTGGAGTTGGGCTGCCAGAAGTGCATGGGAAGGTATGTTCATCAAAAACCACATTACGGGAAATATATAGACGTCCAGATGTTAAGTCCAAGCATTTGTACCCTTTGTGATGTAAACTGTAACCTAGAAATAAACAATGCTTGGATCGATAGTCTAGCTTAGAACGGTTATAGGGTCTGAGATGCGGATAGCAAGCACATCTGAAACTGCGCAACATAGTGTAATCAGGTTTAGTGCCAAAGAGACACTCTAAGGGAGAATTCATGTCCAGTATTGGAGAAGAGAGCCGGTTAATTAAAAAAACTGCAGTCTCAAAGGCATCATACCAGTAATGTTTGGGCATTGAAGCCGTAGCCATGAGGGTGAGACCCATTTCAACAATATGGCGATGGCGTCGTTCTATAGCCCCATTTTGTTCATGAATATGAGGACATGAGAGACGATGAATGATACCTAAATCAGAGAGAATAGGGAGAAGTGGTTTGTATTCTATACCTCCATCTGTTTGCAGAGTTTTGATAGAGGTGTTCAAGAAATTCTCCACATTCTTCTTAAAAACAGCAAAAATAGAGACAACCTGAGTTTTAAAGGTCATAGGAAATATCCATATATACTTGCTGTAAGCATCAACAAAAATCAAATAATAGTGAAAACCATGTCTTGTAGAGACAGGGGTTGGTCCCCAAACATAAAAAAAATAAAAGTTCTAATGGATACTTTGCAACAAAAGTACTACTAGAAAACGACAAGGTATGACCCTTGCCTAATGGATAGGATGGACAAAAAGAGATGTCCTTATTTGAAATTGGAAGCTGAAATGAAGATAAGATGTGGGCAGCTACTCGCTTGCTGGGATGTCCTAGCCGCTGATGCCATACTGAAAATGATGCTTTCTCACCAATGAACGCCAATGGAGCTATAGCTCTGCAATTTGTCTTTAGCTGATAGAGCCCTCCCTTAATCGGCCCTTGGAGGACAGTTTTCCCGGTCGCTTTGTCCTTAACAGAGAAGCCAGTAGCGTCAAAAATAAAAGTTACATTATTATCCTTACAAAACTGGCTGACAGAGAGCAAGTTCTCAGATATATTAGGAACTCTGAGAATATTTTTCAAGACAATGGACCCAAAGTCAGTATTCAAAATAGAAGATCCAATATGAGAAATGTCTAGACCCGTACCATTGCCGACCAGGATATGATCTGTTCCATGATACTCATCGTGAAGAGAGAGATTCCCAAGATCTAAAGTCATATGATTGGTTGCTCCATAATCAAGATACCAATTTCCATCACGAGCAGATCGTGAAGATGAGGCTATATGAACTTGCTTGGTAAGCTTATTGATAGTGAGTTCTAGATAACGGTGGCAAGTAACTGTTGTATGGCCAGTTATCCACAGAGTTGACAAACCACTGTGGCGTTCTTGGAATTGGATCTGGTGCGATTATTGTTATTATAGGAAGTTTTCTTGGAGTTGTCAGAACCACCATCATTATTAAATTGTTGAGGCTTATAAGAAGATGACTGATTGTGATTGAAGGTTTTCTTCTTATTGGCCAAATTAGCAGAAGGAGAATCCAATACAGATTGTGAAGAGTGACGCTCTAAGCGCTTTTCAAAGGTAAGTAACAAACTTTGAATTTCAGCAAAAGAAAGACTATCTAGTCTAGTAGTCACAGAGAGCACAAAGGTATCATATTCAACAGGTAAACCACCAAGAAGATAATGAATTTGATCAACATCAATGAGAAAGTGTCCAGAAGTAGCTAAAGCATCAGATAAACTTTGAATTTTTTGAACATAATCAGTGACAATGAGAGTACCCTTCTTCAGATAAGCTAATTCTAATTTCAAATCATGGATTCGAGTTTTACTGGTAGATGAAAAGATAACATGAAGTTGATCCCATACCTCTCTGGATGTCTTACAACCAACTACTTGAGCCAAAATTGGCTTTGTTAGTGAAGATAATAACTAGCTTATGATCAACTGGTCTTGTTCGATCCATGTTGCATGATCTGGGTTGCTGCAGCTGGACCCTTGGCTACTACCATCTTCCAAGAAGAGTGGAGGACAAGGAAAAGATCCGTCCACATAGTCATATAAATGATGCCCTCTGAGAGGTGGTGTAGTTTGAGAGCTCCAAAGAAAAAAGTTAGTAGAATCCAGTTTTACTGAGACTACATTCATAAAATTAGAAAGGGAGACCACCATAATGGTTCGACCATCTATCGATCCAGGCTGCATTTCTCTCTGGACGGCATGAGCAGTGGTGTTTGTTTCTGAAACCATGACGTTTGTCAAAATGGCTCTGATACAAGAGGATGGCTGGTCTCTTGAATCATTTAAATAGAGAAGTTACAAGAGGATAACTATGTACAGAAGATAACAATTACAGAGTTAGAGTTTATCTAGGAAATTACATGATAATGAAATAAGGCGATCAGTTATCTAGGATAGCTGTTAGAGATACCCATCCCAGTTACAAGTCTATCATAACTATTGAGATACTCTAACAATGGAACAAAATAAAAAACTAAGATCATTGCGGGTAGATACGTTGCTAGAAGACATCCGAACCACCCAATATGGGAAAGAAGGCAAACATGGAAAAGAGTTCTTGGGACATTCCCAGACTGATGGATTAGATTCAGAGGATGCTAGCCCAGTACAGACTTCAGAAGGCCTGAATCCGGTGAACAACTGCAGTCATTACAGGCGACAATCCCGTCACTGCCTTTACAAGAGCAATAATGATTATTTTAATCCAAAACTTTGTTTTGACCTAGCGAGAGAGACAGAACGAGTGGAATTAACACCCTACCAGTTGTCTGTTGTTTTTTCTCTCTACTCGTGAGAGTTTTGTCCTCTCTCCGTCTGTGAGAGATTGTGCACTTGTCTGCTTGTCTTTTTCGTGTTTTTGAGCACTGGTATTCATCTTTTTTTTACTGCTTTCACGTATGGAATACTCTTTGCCCTATTGTTTTCTCTTGTCTGTGATGGATCAACATATGGCGGCGTTATCATTGATGGATGAAGAGGAGGAAGAACTGATCCTGGAACAGGGGACCACCGAGAGTGAAAGTTTGGTGAGATACGACATGTGCCTAGTTGGTCGTTTCCTCACTGACAGAAGTATCAACTTCAACGTCATGAAGCACAGAATGGCGAGTATTTGGCATCTAGGGAAGGGGGTATGTATTAAAGATATATCTGATCAACATTTTTTATGAACATACAATTTATCTATAATTTATGAGGTCTTTGCATGGATTATTATGCTAGTTTTATTTAATTTTGCCCTAATTTAGCTTAATACTAAGAAAAGATTTCAAGGGTAATTCATCCAAGAAAAAAAGAAGGCAAAAGGTAAGAAAAGAAGGTCCAAAAACACCAAATTCATCACTGCCCGGTTTTAGAAGCAAGAGAGCACACTTCGGCCCAAGAAGTACAAGTTGATTCCTTGAAAAAACCCAAGATAAGAAAGCCTAGCAAAGAGTAAAATTCGGTTCAGCAGAGAAGGCGCATTCTCAGCCCAAAAGAGCAGCCTAGAGTGTAGCTATCATGTGCTAAGAGGGAGCCTAAGAGCAGCCCAAAAAGCAGCCCAAAGAGCTAGGGGCAACAACCCTTAGAAGGCTTTCAAGAAAACTCTAGAAAGTTCAAGAAGGGAGTGTAATACACCCCATTCTAGAGGCTTCAAGAAGGGGGAAGAGCCCCCTTGAAAATCTATATAAAGAGGCCTCTAGAAGGGGGGAAGGTGTTCAATTGCTTGAGAGAAAGGCTCTCCCACTCCTAGAGGTTCGAACACCTTGAAGAGAAGAGAAGAGAAGAAGGGCTAGGTGCAAGGAGGAGAAGAATGGCTGAAGGAGTTCAAGTCAAGCTAACAAGAAGAGAAGGTGAGTTCGAAATTGGATGTTTTTTATTCAGAAATCTATTGTAATAATTCCATTCTAGTTTCAATTTCCTTTGATTCAAATTCAACTTCCTTGTTGTAATTTTTTCTTTCTCCCTCTTCCATTCTTTCTTGATGTAATTAAGTTTGTAAAATTTCAGATCAACAATCAATTTCATTTTGATTCATCCGAATGGGTGTGAATTGTTCTTGAAGTTTCTTGAATAGGGGTTAATTGTAGATCAATTCAACCAATTAAACTTTCAAAACTCATATCTGAATTCTCAGATCTGAGATTGCAAGATCTAAATTGCTTGAAAGAGAATTCAGATCTGCAAATTTTCAGATTGGTCGAATTGATCTAAGCTTGGAATTCTTAGAGTGCTTGAGAAAGACTCTAGGAATTCAGATCTACTATTCAAGAACTGAATTGCATGCAAGGTTAGAGATAACTTGCACAATTCAGTTGGTGATCAATTCAGATTTGAATTGATGCCTTAGATGTGTTTGAAGAAATGCATGCCTGAATGATTAGATTATTGCTAGAGATAGAAGAACTGTCACTCATGCATAGGATGAACATGCGCTTGAGAGAGGCTATTCATGACCTTGAGGTTATACCAAACAAAGGCTCAATCACAATCTATTCAAATGATTCAATTTGATTGATTGCTGAATTCTGAGATTGACATTAACTGCTTACTCTTCTAACCTGAATTGAAGTCAATTGGGCCAATAGTTTAGATGGATTTTAGTTTAGGATGTTTACCTTTTGAATAAAGTTTTGATTTATTGTTGATCAGATAACAAGTGCCCAATTTAGTATTGGTAATTGTTTTCTAAATCCTCGTGGGAACGATACTTTATTCACTACTTTACTACTTGAACGGCTAGTGCACTTGCTAGTGTCACAATGAGCCACATCAAGTTTTTGGCGCCGTTGCTGGGGATTTAGGGAAATAATATTAGGAAACATTGAGCATTCTTAATCTGGTCTCATTCAGCATTGCATTCATAGTTGGTTTGATTTGCTTAATTTTACATTTTAGCTTTGAATGCAACTGTTGTACTACTGTAGTTATGTTTCTTCTTTCTTCAGTAGATTACTTTCTTTCCTAGTTTCAGTTTCATTTTAATAAAGCTATATTTGATTTCCTTTCAATCTTGGAGCTATTACCTTCAAAAAAAAAAACAAGAGAAAAAAATTCACAAAAACATGAGTGTTGCAGATCTGAGTTGCATTCAGCACTCAGAACAGCAGAACTCAGATCTGCAGTACTCAGCCGAAAAGAATTGCTTGTGTTTTAGCCTTTTATTTTTTTCCATTACAAAAAGAAAAAGGGAAGATCTTTTGAACAACAAGAGGGGCAATTGAGAATTCGGATCAGAACTCAGATCTGAGTTTAGATCTGAATTCTGCTATTACAGATCTGCAACAGTTCAGATCTGAGTTCCACTGAACTCAGACCTGAACTAATGCAAATTTGAGGAAAATTGGGTGTCATAACCACTCCAATTTACCCAAGGAAACTTCTGCTATTCCCTAAAAGCAATTTGGTAGCAATAACTAAAGAAATTTAGATCTGAATTGATACAGATCTGAACTGCAATTGAGAATAGAGTTGATGCAGGGTATACTGTGTAATTTGTTTTCTCTGCTCTATTCACTTGTAACCGAGCTATTATAGCTGAGGGGATATATGTTTGAATTGAAGATTTTTATTTATCTTCAAAAATAAAAGAAAGGAGAAAAAAATTATAAAACATGAGTGTTGCAGATTTGAGTTGCATTCAACACTCAGATCTGCAGAACTCATATCTGTAGCATTCAACCAAAAAGAATTCGTTACTTTGCTTGTTTCGGCTTTTATTTTTTTCCATTCTAAAAAGAAAAAAAAATAGAAAAAGAAAATAAAAAGAAATGAATGAATGAAAGAAGGGCAATTGAGAATTCAAATCCGAACTCAAACTTGAGTTCATATCTGAATTCTGCTGTTGCAGAACTGCTCGGTTCATATATGAGTTCATCTTAACTCAGACCTGAACCTATGCAAGATTGAGGTGAATTGGGTGCCATCACTACCCCAATTCACCCTATGACACATCCAACCTGCTTCAAGGGTGAATGGATAGCAAAGAATGAGAAAAATTCAGATCTAAAATGCAGTTGATATGATGTGAGGACTGAACTGATACAGAGCATACTATGAATTCTGGGTGGACTGAATTCTTGGCTTTATCCACTTGTACTCAATCTAAATTAGCTGAGGATGTGTGTTTGGATTGAATAACTGTTACGCCTCAAATATTCAATAAAAAGCAGCAGTGCATTCTACTAGCATTCAGATTTGTAACAGGGCTGCTACAATACAGCAGTTAGCAAACCTGATTTCAGGTCAGGTTTGTGCTTTCAAACACCCGCACACTCTTGGATGTTCCTTGCAAAATTTCAAAAAAAAAAAATTTCTATGGTGGCCAGCTCTGGTGTCTATTGAGAATGGATATGAGGTCTGATCTGAACTTGAACTCAGATCTACTCTGCAACCTGCTAATTTGCAGCAGTAGCAATGCCAATAATGTAGACCTGATTTTAGGTTTCTGCAAAAGTTATGTAGCTTGGTTTACATAAACTAAGAGCTATGGGGTTGGTTGATGTGGACTAATATGCACTTGTATGAACTTGTAAGATCTGAAGCAAAACATAGGCTGAATCTGGGCTGAACTATTGCCATTAATCCAGATTGCAACAGCATATATAGGTTGTATGCATTGCAGACCTGATTTCAGGTCTGAAATTATGAGCTATACAATTGCATAGCTTAAAACCCTGAAGCCCTACAGTTAGCAGACCTAATCTCAACTTGATTATTTATAATAGATGTGAGTACTTGGAATAAGATGTGAATATTGGAACTTTGATCTGGACCCTAGCCCTAACTCAATTCAAATCTGATTCTAGCCCTAATTGATGTATCCTTGAGTGCAACATATTGTAGATCCACTGACCTGGCATCAAGTAGTTGTTATTTTTGATTGAATAATTAGCTTTGTATTTGGTTTCAGCTGCTGTAAAAACTCACAATACCCACTGATTTCAGTATCAGTGGCTACTGTAATTTCATATCTGAACTCGGATCCAAAGGTGGTTGTTCTCAGTAGGTAAGTTTACAAATCTGATTTCAGGTCTCTGCAATCAATTAAGGCATACAAGACATATAAGTTGGGACTTGAAAGAGAAGTCTTAAGCTCTTGAGTTTAGACTTATTTCAGACCTAATTGCATCAGATTTCAGACCCACTTATTGATATTAGGTTATTTTGTAAGTAACTGTTCTCAAAAGCTAAGATTTCAGTTCTGATTCTATAAGGTTAGAGCCTGAAGAGCAGCCTAAAGATCCTAAATTCAGCAATGATTTCAGATCTGTTTACAGTAGATCTTAGATATGTTTACTTTTGTTCATTTAAGTTTAGAACAGTGTGTAATAAACTCCATTGCTAATTTAGCTAGCTCTCTTTTCCATTGATGATTTACTTCACATTTGAAGGCCAGTCTAAGTGTCAGTAATGGAGCTATGTTTTTCTAGTTTGTAAATTTCAAAAAAAAAAAACATAATAATCCAGTCGTTTCCTCTCTAAGTATTTTTTCCCTTCTAAAACTGCTAAAATGAGGAAGGATATCACTACATTTTTCCAATAAGAGGGGGAATCTTTATACGAGTCATGGGAATGATACAAGGAGCTGCTGAGAAGAGTTCCTCACCATGGCCTTCCCATATGGTTGCAAGTGCAGACCTTCTATAATAGTATTACCGACTCAAATAAGACCATACTAGATGTTGCAGCCGGAGGGTCCATAAACAATAAGACTCCTGAGGTTGCCCATGCACTCATTGAAGAAATGGCAGCCAACAACTATCAATGGCACTCTAAAAGAACCCAAACTAGAAAGTAGCATGGTCTGCATATTGTTGATACTTATACGGCACTATCTACACAAATAGGAGCACTCAGTAAGAAAATTGATGAAATGCAGATAGCTACCATGCATGTGCAGCCTCTTACTTGTGAATTGTGTGGGGGAGGCCACATCAGTACTGACTGCCAAGTTGGCAATCAGTTCATGCCATCTATTGAACAAGTCGACTATGTCAGCAATTTGTCAAGACAGCAGGGTTACCAGAGTCACCATACCTTTCACCTAGGATGGAGGGGACATCCAAACCAGTCCTAGCCAAGTCAGCATACTTCCAAGCCTTTCCGCCAGACTTATCATCAGCCCGAACCAAAGTCCAATTTGGAGGAGCTGATGACAAAATTTATAACTAGTGCGGAAACTAGATTTCAGAATAACGAAACTTCGATAAGGAACTTGGAAACTCAGGTTAGGCAGTTGGCACAGATGAATTCAGAAAGGGTTCTGGGTACCTTACCAAGCAACACCGTGGTAAACCCAAGGGAACAAGAGGCTATTGGGAGAATTCCCAATTCAAATGCTTAGTCATAAACTGTCTTACTTGCTTTTTGTTTTTGTTTTTCATTCATAACATTTAAGTTTAGTTAGTTTTTCTTAGAATTTAATTGAATAAAGCTACTGATCTCCTCTTCTAGTTTGCAAGTGATTTCTAGCAGAAGAAGCTTCCCACCGGCAGCATATTGCAGAATTTAAGAATGATCTTTAGGGAAGTCCTCTAAACACTTCCTATTACTTGATGATGCTCTTGCTGGTTTTATTGTTACTCCCTAACACTAGGAACATTGAGGCAATGTTCATTTTAAGTGTGGGGGAGTGAGCCTGGGGCTAGGGTGTGGGGGCTAAAACCATGCACCTCATTCACCCCAACACACATATGCAGGAAATGACATATTCGAGTAGACTGGAACCCCTCAAGTTCATTGCTATTTATTAGGTGATTTTTAAGAAGAAATACAATGAGTTGAGGGAGACCAATGTAATTGTTAAGTTTTTATTCTTGCGAATGACCCAACTTAGTATATGCATGAGAAAAAGGGGGAGCTGAATATGTCTTTCAGCATAACTAGCCTTAACTACCTTCATGCGTATGAAAGCACTTGATTTCATTATTAATGGTCAAGAAAGCTAGTGCACATCTGAATTGTTGATACATGAGGTTCAATAATTGAGCCCAACTTGACTCCGCTATTTTGAGCTGAATAGTAAAACTAGCAGCTCAGAACATGAGTCTTACCTCAAGCATGTGACCAGTGTGAGATGGAGCATAAGATGCACTCACACCAAAAAAATGATCTTTCATAGTGTGGATTTAAAACGTGTCTTGGAGGGTGGTCCGTGGACTTATGATAATCATGTCCTATTGTTGCACCATCTGAAACTAGGAGAGATCCCTAATCAAATACCTTTGTTTCATGTTGATTATTGGGTGCAAATTTACGACCTACCAGTAGGCTTTATGTTTGTAAACGTGGGAAAACAATTAGGTAATTTCATTGGGGAGTTTGTAGAATATGATGACAACAACAACTCAGGGCTATGGAGGAACTTTATGAGAATAAAGGTTCGGTTGGACGTGAGGAATCCCCTAAAGCAATGGAAGAAGATCAGAAGGATGGGTGGAGAATGGTCATTGGTGAAATTTAAGTATGAAAGGCTGAGCAACTTTTGTTTGTGGCTTATTGGGGCATACAGATTGATTTTGTGACAAATTATTCTCTGCAAACAGCGAAGAAGTCAAGAAGGAATGGAGGCAGTGGTTGCGAGCACCGGACAGATGAACCACCGTGCATGGTGGGGAACGATGGTTACGGGATAATAATACGGGAATACAGGGTGAGGGTGGTATGTTATATGAGGTTAGGGCGGAAAATATGGGATCGTGCATGGCTAATATGAATAACGGTTATGGAAAGGCTTACACTGTCGAATTTGGAAGCTCTAGTAAAAGAAGCAATATGCCAAAGACTTTGGCAATGTGTCTGCATGCTTCTATAATTGGTCAAAAAGATCATGAAGCTGGTAAGGAGCACATGCAATCAGATAAAGAAAGTGATATGGGCCTGGATCGTGAAGATAATGGGCTGACTTTGCAAGATGATAGGAAAAAATGAAGAGCAATGGAAACTTCAAATTCAAAACTAAAAATGGACCATATGGTCGTGGATTGTGAAGACAAAAATGGTGAAGTTGGGAACAGTAGTGTTCAGTTACACAGTGAGGATAATATTCTAGCTGGTCATTTTTTAACGGCAGGACCTAGTTCTCAAGCCTGCCGAGAACCATGATATGTTTAAGCTGGAACTGCCAAGGACTTGGCAATCCTCGTGCAGTTCATGCTCTTAGAGAACTTATCCATTCTCGTAAGCTAGATGTTATCTTTTTAATTGAAACTCTTGTTCATGTTAATAAAATTAAAGAAATTTGAATTCAGATTGGCTTTGTTGGTGCTTTTGCGGTGGATAGGGAAGGGAGGGGTGGTGGTATTTCTTTTCTTTGGAAAGCTCCTAATATGTGCTCTCTGTTACATTATTCGAATAATCATATTAATGTGCAGGTATGTGATGATGAGAAGGGTCCTTGGAGATTAACAAGCTTTTACAGTTACCCGGATAGAAATCGTAGGAGGGACTCATGGAATCTTCTTCGTGCTATCTGTGATTCTTCTAGGTTGCCATGGTGCTGCATTGGAGACTTTAATGACATGCTTTCTCCTGAGGATAAGCAGGGCAGATTGGATCATCCTAACTGGCTTCTAGTTGGGTTTCATGAGACTATTTCAAATTGTCACCTTCACGAGATTTCTATTATTGGCTCTTGCTTCACATGGGAGAGAGAGGTAGAGGGACTGAGGCATGGGTCCAGGAAAGAATTGATAGGGCTTTTGCTTCAGGAGAGTGGTTGGGGTTATTTCCGGATGCAAAGCTTCAAAATTTGGTTGCTCCTGTTTCGGACCATAATCCAATCCTATTAGAAACGGTGAGTGTTTCACGTGTTCATTGTCAGCTACGCTTTTGCTTTGAAAATGGGTGGTTATGAGAGCCAGGTTTGAATAAAATGGTGGAGGATGCGTGGAGTTTGTCGAGGATGGGCGATGTTTCTTCTCGTTTGGATCAGTGTGGCAGAGCTCTTGCTAAATGGGGTTCGGGTCTGAATTAGAAATTTACCAGGGTATTGCTCAATGTAAAGCAGTTATTGAGAGGCTCAGGGACATCAATATTCCTTCAGATATTGAGACTGTTAAAGAAAAGAAAATTGAACTTTTAAAGCTTTTAGGGCAGGAGGAAGATTATTGGCGCCAGCATAGCAAGAGTTTTTGGCTTCACGATGGTGATGCCAATACTAAATATTTTCACGTGACAGCATCCACGAGGAAAAGGACCAATAGAATTTCGAGATTGATGGATGATAGGGTAATTGGCATGATGATCCGAGTAGTCTTTGTCAAGTGGTCCTGGATTATTTTCACAAGTTGTTTTCCTTGTCTTCTAGTCATGTTATTGATGGTTTCGATTTTGTTGATTGTAAAGTTTCAGACTTAGACAATGAGAAGTTGTTATCTCCATTTTCTTTTGAGGAGTTTAAGGAAGCTGTTTTCCAAATGCATCCAGACAAGTCCCTAGGTCTGGATGGCCTAAATCCAACTTTCTATCAGAAATTTTGGCCCTTAATTGGTAAAGATATTTTTCAAGTTGTTGTGTCTTGGCTTTACAGAGAAGAGTTTCCAGCTTCACTAAATGACACTACTATCGTGCTTATTCCAAAGTGTGAGTCCCCGAAAACTATGAAAGATTTGAGACCTATTTCTCTTTGTAATGTGTTGTACAAGATTGTCTCAAAAGTTCTTGCTAATCGTCTTAAGGTTCTTCTTCCTAACATTATTTCGAATGCTCAATCTGCTTTCGTGCCTGGGAGAGCTATCACTGATAATGTCTTGGTAGCTTTTGAGCTTATTCATTTTATGAGGAGGAAGCGGAAGGGTAAGGTGGGCGAGGTTGCTCTCAAAATAGACATTAGCAAGGCTTATGATCGAGTGGACTGGTAGTTTATCAAGCTTATGATGCAGAATTTGGGTTTTTCTGACAAATGGATTAGGTTGATCATGCTTTGTGTCACTACAATTTCCTATTCTATGGCTTTCAATGGCATGGAGTTTGGGCCTATTATTCCTGGTAAAGGTCTTCGCCAAGGTGACCCGCTTTCCCCTTATTTATTTATTTTATGTGCTGAAGGCTTATCTGCTTTGATGTATAAAGCTAAAAGAGAAGGTCTGATTGTTGGTTGTCGTATTTGTAGAGGTGTGCCTAGTGTTTCTCACCTTTTGTTTGTAGATGATAGTTTTTTCTTCTTCAAGACAGAGGAAAGGGAATGTAATGCCATGAAGAATATCCTAAAAGTCTATGAAGAAGCATTGGGGCAAGCAATCAATTTTCAGAAGTCGGGTGTGTTTTTCAGCTCAAATGTGAGGATGTGAAGGCTAGAGTGACTAGCATGTTGGGGGTTGTTAATCCTATTAACACAAAGAGGTACTTAGGCTTGCCTTCTCTGATAGGTAGGAAGAAGAAGGAAGTCTTCAGATTTATCAGGGATCATCTATGATAGAGATTGCAGGGTTGGAAGAGTATGCTTTTGTCTCGTGCAGGTAAAGAGATTTTAATTAAATCTGTGGCTCAAGATGTCCCCTCCTACTGGATGAATACCTTTATGATTCATGTCACTCATAGCAAAGAGTTGGATAGAATGATGAACTCATTTTGGTGGGGTAATTCCAACTCTACTGGCGGGGGCATTAAATGGCTTAGATGGGAGAAGCTTTGTGTAAGGAAGGAAGAGGGTGGTATGGGGTTTAGAGATATGCAATCTTTCAACTTAGCAATGCTTGCGAAGCAAGGTTGGAATATCCTTTCCAACCCAGATGCTCTTGTTTGTTGTGTTTTCAAGGCTAAATACTTCCCCAAGGGGGATTTTCTAGCAGCCCAATGTGGGCATAATCCAAGTTATACTTGGAAAATCATCTGGCATTCTCGCATTGTTTTGGAGAAGGGTTGTAGGTGGAGAATTGGGAATGGGCAGCATATCCGTGTGTGGGATGATCTGTGGCTTAAGGAGATGGACAATTTTAAGGTTGTTTTGCCTAGAGTTGAGGGGCTTGAAGATATTGTGGTTTCGGACCTATGGATTCCAGGCCACAAGGAATGGGATGTCGAAATGATTCATGAGCTTTTGGGCCCAATGGATGCTAATGCAATTTTGAATATTCCCTTGTCTTATGCTAGTCAAGAGGACCAACTAATTTGGCATTTCTCACCAAATGGGGTATATTCAGTAAAGTCAGGATATAGGGTTGCAAGGGATCTTAATACCACTATCTCTCAAGCTGTTATTTCGGGTGGATGGGATAAGCTATGGAAGATTCCTATTCCACCTAAGGTGAAGAGCTTTGTTTGGCGGGTTTGTAGGGAGTGTTTGACCTGTAAAGACCAGCTTGCTAGGCGTGGCATCCAGTTAGATACTTCCTGTCATCTCTGTAATACTAACGTTGAAATTCTGAGCCATGTCTTGTTATCGTGTCCATATGCTCAAGCTTGTTGGTCTAAGGCTGGCATCAGTGTAAATGTGTCAAATCACGCCTCATTTGCTGATTGTCTTCTTGAGTTTTTAGCAGAAACTGATTATGACAAGTCTGGATGTGCTTGCATTGTTTTGTGGAGCATCTGGTCTCAACGTAACTCCAAGCTGTGGAAAAATAATTTTAAGTTGCCTGATCATGCTGTTACTGGGAGTTTGCAGCTTCTCCATGATTGGAAGCAAGCTCAAATACATAAGCGATTGGGCATGGTTATTAATCTTAACCACCAAGGTGACGGTAATTGGCATGCTCCCCCTACTAGTTCCTTCAAGTGTAATGTTGATGCTGCCTCTTTCACGAGCAGTAACCTCACTGGGTTTGGGATAGTTATACATGATGAGCTTGGTGCTTTCGTGAAAGGTTACACGTCCACAGTTCTTGGTCTATTAGTTTCGAAAGAAGGGGAAGCAATGGCCCTTATAGCAGCAATTAAATGGGTGACCAGCATGGATATCCAAAATGTGGTATTTGAAATTGATGCCCTAGTAGTATGGAAAGCCCTTCGTGCTCCAGCTTCGGACCTATTCGAATTTGGCTCGCTCGTTCATGAGTGTTCCTCATTGTTACAGCAAGGTGTAAACTTCTTGGTGGCTTATGTCGAAAGGCAAGCTAACACCGTGGCCCACAGCTTAGCTAGGGCTTCTTGTCATTTTGTTAATCCTTGTATCTGGCATGAGCCTCCAACATTTGTGGAGGACTTGCTTGTTTGTGATATTTATGGTTGATTAATGCATGGCAGTTTATTCTCAAAAAAAAAAATTGTAGTCATTCAATCGACGGCAACCACTCCTCGAAGGCAGGCCTATTTCTGATTCTCTCGGATATGAGCCCGCCAAATCAGGCAAGAATCCAAAAGTTGTCAAAATTCCTTTTGAATGGTCCAATTCTATAGATTTTATTACTACTAATAAATTTTCTTCCTTTCATGATGAAGGGGCCATTCCATCTTCCTCAATTAATGTGCTGCCCACAAGGTTGATGAATCACAATAGTAAAGCTTTTAAGGAAGGAGAGAACCTTTTCGTGACTATTGGATTGAATTCTGCTAATTCAGAAGGAAAATCTATGAAGAAGGTGGACTTGGAATCTTCAACCCGAAATCAGAAAGCCAATTATCCTAGGGAGCGGAATTTTCCAACAGAAACTAGGATGATTCATCCAAATGTTGTGGAAGTGGAAATTCAAAATTCAGATTTAATGACCATTGAACAACGTGTGAGTTTAAAGAGGAAGAGTAACTTCAATGACTTAGACTTCTTGACTTCGACAATGAAAAGCAACTTGGGCTATCACAAAATGAATCTAAAGAAGAGAGCAAGAATTTCTTCCTCATCACAGAATGGTGACGTCCAGACAACTTCAAGCACTGAGGCTGGGGTGGCAGGCTTGCAACTGCCACTGTTGGATTTTAATCTCATAAGAGATTAAATGGTTTGATTGGTCAATTACATGAGAAATTGCACCTGCACACTTGATTGAAAAATTAGCTTTTCTCTTACAAAACCTAGTTTTGAACTTGTCCCACATTGGAAAATCATAAGCTTTGTTTTTAGTATTTTAATAGGAGCTGATTTACACTCCTTAGAAATAGTAGAGGAGAGTATGGGGGTTTGATACCGTGCAATGCATGCGCACGCATGTCGTGCGTGTGTGCGGCGCAATGAGGCGCTTTAGAGGCGCACTTTGCTTACACTTCGTGCACACCCGTGTGGCTCACGAAGGGCGGCTTTGGTTTTGGTGCGATGCTGACCGTTGATCATCGTTGATGAGATCAACGGTCACGATTCGATCGGGTGTGATCAAGAGGCACAATTCAAAGTTAACAGTCATTAACTATTAACTACTTTTTAAACAGTCACAATGTTTGAAATTGTGATTGTTCAAGGTGCCTTCTTTGAACCGGCACCTACCTTTTCTTCATACCTCTTCATAAACTATTGCAATAATTATTGAATTATTTATTATTTAAAATTGTTACTAAAAATAGTTCTTAAAATTATTGCCGAAAATCAAATAAATCTGGTAATTTTTTACAGAGAAAGAAGCTAACCAATCTATTATTAACAGTATTTAGCTTCTTCTCAGTAATGTGACAAAACAGGGTTAAAAAACCCATGAACTGGCCAGTGAATATTTTGACTATCATTAAACTATAGCTGGACTGCTTGTTTTTTTTTTTTGCCAACCAAGTTATGGGACATGCTCAAACATATTAGGAATACCCAAAAACTTGGGAATACAAAGTTTCTTCTAAATCCGAGTTGTATAGTTTCCTGAACCGACCTTTAAACCATGTTGAAAAAAAAAATCAATCTGGTCTAAGTGTTCAAATCAGTCAAACAATGTGCATTGGGTCAACTCAGTTTGGGAGGGGTTCGATGTAATGGATAAGTTGGGTCAAGTCAGAAAACATAAACATGGGTTGTCTTTTGAGTAGCCGACCACCGACGGCTACTCAGAAGTGATTGGCAATCTCTTTTGTAACTTAAAAACCATGAGTTGCCACTCTAGCAGCCGGCAGTAATATGCAAAACATAAACAAGGGCCACCTATTCCTCCTCCTCCGTATTTTCTTCCCGGGCCAATAGTGCGCATGAGCGTGGAAGATGGCGGTGCCCATGGCAGACATAGAGCCAAAAGAGTGGCGGTTGGTCCGCCACACGGAGCCAATAGAGCGGCCGCACACAGTGGATTACTAACAGCTCTACACTTTTTCGTGTGACCTCATATGAGCACTCCTTACTCAGGCCTTCACCACCTCCTACTCTCCCCGTACTAATTTGACCATCGGAGTCCTTGCCTCGGGTTAGAACCCAAGGCCTCTGACGTTCTCTCTCTTTTCACAGGTCTGACCAAACAGCCCTCAGCCAAAGCAGTCATCGGACACTTCAGCCAGCCCTCGGCTCAGAAGCAAAATTACCTTGTTGCCCTCCCATTGCCACTCTAGAAGCTGTTGGTAATAGTCTAATTTTTTTGTTTTGAAAAATTCTTCAAATCGACAAAAAATACCAGATTTTTTTCAATAAAAACATTCAATAATGATCTACATAGGGATATATATACATTCAAAGGTCCTAACAATACAATTTAAGCCCAATGTAGAGTTCAATAATGATTAAGAAACATCATTTAAGGATTTACACATGTTTTTCGTGAGACAAAGATTGAAAAAATAATTCAATGTGATAATGAATTCAAGCAATTGCATTTAACATGTTTGCCAAAATTGAAACATAAAACTCTATAACTAAAAGCTAAAGTGAAGTTGAAATGTAAAACTATCCTAAACTGAAGTATGTGGTTGAAGTACGAAACTTCTGATGTATAACCACCAATGAAGTGAAGTTCCAAAGTTTGTAAGCTCTGAGAAATGGTAGGTTATGTTGTACGAAACGTCAAAAATATAACCTATAATTGAAGGGATGGGAAGTCCATCACAAAGATGGCCGAACCCTGCAGGTAGATATGGCGAAATTTCAAAAAAATTCTCTCTCTCCCATGTGAGAATCATATTCCCTGTTTTAGAAAATTTGTAATTTCAATGATCAATCTTGAACCTAAACCGAACCAGATCATAAACCAAAAGATGGAGAAGGATGTACCTGATACGGAAAAGCAGTAACTCCCAACGAAAGTGTTCACACTCAAGGAAAACTCCAAAGACTGCTCCCACTAAAAATGACACAGCATAGGGTGGAGCAGAATCACCAGGTGGTTCTTCACAATAACTGAATCCTTCAGCAAGAATTCGATGGAGGGTGAGTGAGCACGACTTCAGATCAGTTTTTCTCCAAAACCTAATATCAAGAACCCTTTTTGATTGCTCCTACAGTAGAGAACGAACTGGCAATGGTGGCAGTAGGAGGAGGGCGCAAGAGCAGAAGATGGTGCAGCAGTCTTATTGTTGTTGTCTTCTCTCTTTCTGTGATCTGAGATCTGATTTTTGTTGGTGACTGGAGGTTCGCCCTCCTCCTCTTTTTATAACCTTAAAGAGATCAGCTCTTAATCCCATTAGGAGTTTCCAAATTCAAATCCTTATTTGAATCTGGACTCTCTTTAAAAGATAAGGATAAGCCTTTATCTTATCTGCATATTAGATCAGCCCTCCTAATCTAATTAGGAATTTCCTAATCCAAATCATTATTTGGATCTAGACTCTCTGAGTGGATAGAGATAACTCCCTATCCGATCTGCTGATCTAAATCCCAGAACCGCCCCTCTTTAATTAATCAAATTAAACCAGTTCGAATTGGGCTTTAGGCCCATTAAGTCTATGTGCTCATTCGGCCTCCAAACTGTTGCCCAGCTGGGTTTCCTTGAATGGTGTGGGACCCAAACATTGATCTACACATCAGCCACATGGGTTCATCCTATCCTCTGTTACAAGGCCTGGCCGAATTCACTGTAAGGGACAGTGAACCCCTGAGCCCATCACCGTGGGCTCTTAATGGGCCCAACACTTACACTAAGTGGTCCCTGGGCCAAGCCACCTTATAAAAACCCAGGGACTGTTGGCAGAGGCAAGATTAGCCCATCAGGTATTACCCTCAATGGTCTTACACTTAACCTCTCAGCCCATAATGATCAAACACTACCCGACAAAAGGGGACCTCTCCCTCGGCTGCAAGGAACGGTGTTGCACTCTCTACTCACATGGATCCCGGGAATTAAAATCTTTTACAAACATTTTGAAACCGTAATATATATGTATATCTTTATATAAATATATTTTGCAAAACAAATTTCAATGATTGAAATCAACTGTCAGCAGTTTTGGATTTCCATCAGAGAGAGTGCATCCCCGATCATTACCTTTGTCCGAAAGGGGCTGATTCTGTCACTATGATCACCCACTCAGATGAATTCTCGAACTGTCCCAACATACCTAGGTTTAGACCCCTTCTAAGGATCTCACTGATTGGCATATCAAAGACAGCCCAATCCGACACCTACTGCAGTATCATAATCGAGTCTAGGGGTCAGATGTAATATTCCAGTTTTGCCCACTAATCACCAAGGTCCAGAGCAATACTGGAATTCTGGTCCAGTTCAGGGTTTCAAGTAAACCTACACTGCATGTACCTTGGGTCTCACCCTGGCAGCTGAGATAGGCTACCCCAACCAACTTGGCGGCACATCAGTGTCAGCCTTATTAGGATAGATCTCCCCTAATCGATCCATCGGCTATGAACATTCTAAATTAACATGAGTCTCATATGTGTTCAGTTTAAAAGTATTACACAGAAACACACCACAATAACATGAATCAAATATGTACTTTATTCATTTACAATAAATGTCATAATGTACATCATTCTGATTGGAGTTAAGAGCATACACTGTCTAATAGCTCCCACTTGCACTTAGGTCCAATCTGGTATAAGTCGGAGTCCTAGACTTTCCATGTGTTTCTCAAACACTTTCTGTGTTAGTGGCTTAGTCAATAGGTCTGTCATATTCTCCGTTGATGCTACCTCTTAACATCAATCTCCCATAGATCCAGTGTTGTCACACAACAGTGGAATGGGTGATGTGCTGATATTCAAGAATGAACACCTTCATTCATAAGGCAGCCTCACTTACAGCAATGTATTCGGCTTTGGTTGTGGAATCCGCCGTGGACCCCTGTTTATTGCTTTTCAAGCAAACAACACACGATCCTATCATGAAAATATACCTAGATGTAGACTTTCTATTACCTGGTCTGACTGGAAGTCGGCATCAATATACCCCTAGATCTGTAGTGAGCTACCATCGAATACCAGACAAAACTCTTTTGTCCTTCGAAGGTACTTAAGTATATTTTTCACAGCAGTCTAGTGCTCCTGCCCTGGGTTGGCCTGGAATCTACTTACCACACTCACTGCCTGAGCAATGTCAGGACGAGTGCACAACATGGCATACATGATGCTTCCAATGGCTGAGGCATAGGGAACGTCCTTCATGCCCTCAATCTCCTTGGGAGTCTTGGGAGACATCCCCTTGGAGAGAGTGACTCCGTGCCTAAAAGGAACATTTCCTTTCTTGGAGTTCTCCATGTTGTATCTTTTGACTATTTTGTCAATGTAAGCAGATTGGGATAATCCTATTATCCTCTTCGGTCTATCTCTATAGAGTCGAAGACCTAGTATATAGGAGTCTTCTCCAAGATCTTTCATGGAGAATTGCTGTGAAAGTCATACTTTCATCGTAATCAACATTCATACATCATTCCCAATGAGCAGAATGTCATCTACATACAGAACCAAGAACGTAACCTTATGCCCACTGGATTTCCTATAAACACAGGGTTCAACCGGATTCTGCTCAAAGTCAAACCTTTTGACAGTAGAGTCAAACTGGATGTTCCAACTCCTAGAAGTTTGCTTAAGTCTATATATGGATCTATTCAATTTGCATACCATGTGTTCCTAACCCGCAGCTATAAAACCTTGCGGTTGTTGTATATAGATATCTTTAGTAAAATCTCCATTCAGGATCGCAGTTTTGACATCCATTTGCCAAATCTTGTAGTCATGGTATGCTGTTATAGCTAATAGGATCCTAATGGATTTAAGCATGGCCACCCGCGAAAAGGTTTCCTCATAATCGAATGGCTCTTTCTGAGTATACCCTTTCGCCACCAGACGAGCCTTGTTGGTCTCAACCTAAAATTGGTTACACGTGTTGGTTACGAGTCCTAACACTCAGGGGACCACATACATCAGTATGTATAAGGTCAAGCGTGCCTGTACATCTTTTAGGCTTACCATTAAATGGTCGTTTCGTCATCTTACCCTGAAAGCAAGGTTCACAAGTGGGAAGATCTTCTACAGTTAGAAAATCCAAAGGACCATCCTTTACCAACCTTGTGATACGATCTATATTAATATGGCCATGGCGGTAATGCCACAGGCACGTGGGATTAATTGTTTCACGGATTCTTTTCTTGGGGATATCAACCGATGTAGTTTCGGGTATGTTAATTTCCAGAGAATGATGAAGAACATAGAGACCATTCTCAAGTTCTCCATATGCGATGAATTTGTTATTTCTTTTAATAGTAATCGTATTACCAAAAAGAATAGAATATCCATCCGCACACAATTTTGAAACAGAAATCAAATTTCTTCTCAAATTCTGTACATAAAGACAATCTTTAAGTACAATAGATCATTCTTTGAAAAATAACTCTACGGTTCCTATAGCCGCAGCTGCAACACTTGCAGAAGTCCCCAAGTTAAGAGTTACTTCTCCGTCACTTAGTCTTCTACTTATCTTGAACCTTTGCATTGAGTTACACACATGAGTAGAAGCCTCGGAGTCAATACATCAAGAAGCAGAAGTTACCAACAAATTGGTTTCTATGACTTAGGATTCGAAATTACCTTTCTTGGATTCCAGGTATTGAGGACAGTTCCTCTTCCAGTGGTCGGTCTGTTTGCAGAAGTGACAAACATCTGATGCTCTGTCCTTCTTCTTCTTCTTGGGCTTGGTGGCCTTCTTCTGGGGCTTTCTCTTAGCCTTCCTCTTTTTCTTGCCCGACTTGCTAGCTTCAACAAGCATAGTAAGAGGCTCATCATTCTTTATCAGTTCTTCAGCCCTCTGCAACATATTCCTGAGTTCTTGAATGCTGACATTCAGCTTGTTCATGATGAACAGATTGAAGGAAGGAGGCAGATAATTCAGGATGGCGTCTACTTTCGTGACATGGTCAAGCCTGGATTCAAGAGCCTCAAGTTCATTGATATAGCCCATCATCCAAAGACAATGGTCATGAACCTACTAGTTCTTGGACATTTGAGCGGTCATGAACTATTTCAAGACCTTTGGGCGAGTAGACCTTTGAGCGGTCATGAACCTACTACTCTTCATATATTGTCTTTAGACTGTCCAATGTGTCATTGCCCAGCTCGATCTGATCGAACTGCCTCTGTATCGGATTGTCTAGGGAGGCAATGATGTAACACCGGGCCAGTGAATTTTTCTCTTCCCATTCTTGGTAGTCTCTCCTGCGGGCCTCAGAAGCCCTATCTCCCAGATGCTCCGGGGTAGGGTTTTTAGCCACCTTGTCCAACTTTTCAAAAGTTAGAACCAGCATAAGGTTACGCTACCAGTCAGCATAGTTTGGTCCTTTCAGTTTGTTGTCATTCAACAGCTTTGCAAATTGTCCGTTTGCCATTTCTAGTAAAAAGCAAACGTTAGTCCACAACCTAATTTGATTCATGTTATCTACATAGATATGGCTTTTAACCTATGTTCCATTTCCATTTATTCATCTCCGAGATTTCCCTCCTATCTCAGTGATGGAGACTGCGATTATGTCTCTGGAAATGTGGGAAATCACATAGGGTGCATGAAGCCAACTGTTTCAACTGCATAACCCCACCACCTTTCTGTAAATGTGGGAAATCATATCCACTCATCATATGAGCTTTCCCTTTGGCCTTTGTCAGACAAGGTTCATTGCCATTTTAGGTTAAACCTTTATGTCTAGTGAATGCTCACCCATCATATTCATGAACGCCAAGGTACCGTGAGAGAGTCTTCTATTTTAGGATACGCCCCTCCCACATCGGTCTATGACGTCCCTATCATCTTATGAAATATTCCAACAGACCCAACAGCAAAATGATAGCCCAATTTTATGGTGTGTTTCCCTATTACTGAATGACCCATCTTCATGCTAGTGATGGAAGGCCTTTGGAGAGTTCATCATATGAACCTCCCTATCACATGCACTCATATTTCAGGAGGAAGCAAAGTTATTACACCCTAGTTTAATTTAGGTCAAACCAGAGTGGCTCCCATTGATTTTCATAAAGCCAGATTTCGGTGGGCCCTAAATAGCTAGGGTTCTGCACGGATCCTCTTTAGGGAGGTGTGGGGCCCACCATAAAGGAAGATCATCCAATGATATTTAGGGACACCATGGCAATGATGTGCATTCAGCCATGGTGTGCACAAGAGCCACTATCATATCTGCATGGGCCAAGTGCTTATGGCCCATGAACGTTGCCACATCCATACATCACATGCAAGGATAGAATTGATCCAATCAATTAATATTTGTGAAGCCCATTATTAAAGCCCAATTTAATCCATAATATTACTGATTAATATTATCAAGGTAGTGGGCTTTAGCAGTTTTAACTATTTAAAACTGGGCCTTACAGGTGTGGGCCGAATTAAGTCTTACAATTAAACACCAGTCCCTTGACCCAAGAGTGGAAATTAGGGCTGAGAATAGCCCCCATCAAACCATAGATTCGGTCCAACCAGTTTGGTCCAATCTGGTTCGAATGGGTCTAGGGTTTGATTTTTAATTAAAAAATTAATTCAAGAAATTGATATGAAATTAAATAACTGATTAAAGACAATCAAAATCAGTACTAGGGTTGTTCGCACATCTACTATCCTGCAAAATAGAAGTTAGATCACAGTTTGCAGTTTCTTAAACTGCAGATCGCATATGGATGGCCGAACCCTGCAGGTAGCTAGGGCAAATTTTCAAAAATTTTCTCTCTCCCATGTGGGAATCATATTCCCTATTTTAGAAAATCTGCATTTTCAATGATCAATCTTAAACCTAAACCGAACCAGATTTGAAACCAAAAGGTAGGAGAGGGATGTACCTGATACGGAATAGCAGTAACTCCCAACGAAGGTGTTCACACCCAAGGAAAACTCCAAAGACTGCTCCCACTGAAAATGACATAGCGTAGGGTGGAGCAGAATCACCAGGTGGTTCTTCACAAGAACCGAATCCTTCAGCAAGAATTCGATGGAGGGTGAGTGAAAACAACTTTAGATCAATTTTTCTCCAAAAACTGATATCAAGAACCCTTCTTGATTGCTCCTATAGTGGAGAATGAACTGGCAATGGTGGTAGTAGGAGGAGGGCGCAAGAGCAGAAGATGGTGCAGTCTTATTGTTGTTGTCTTCTCTCTTTCTGAGATCTGATTTTTGTTGGTGACTGGAGGTTCGCCCTCCTCTTTTTATAGCCTTAAAGAGATAAGCTCCTAATCCCATTAGGAGTTTCCTAATTCAAATCCTTATTTGAATCTGGACTCTCTTTAAGAGATAAGTATAAGCCCTTATCTTATCTGCATATTAGATCAGCCCTCCTAATCTAATTAGGAGTTTCCTAATCCAAATCATTATTTGAATCTAGACTCTCTGAGTGGATAGAGATAACTCCCTATCCTATCTACTGATCTAAATCCCATAACCGCCCCTCTTTAACTAATCAAATTAAACCTGTTCGAATTGGGATTTAGGCCCATTAAGTCTATGTTCTCATTCGGCCTCTAAATTGCTGCCCAGTTGGGTTTCCTTGAATGGTGTGGGACCCAAACATTGATCTACACATCAGCTACACGGGTTCAGCCTAGCCTCTGTTACAAGGCATGGCCGAATTCACTATAAGGGACAGTGAACCCTTGAGCCCATCACCATGGGCTTTTAATGGGCCCAACACTTACACTAAGTGGTCCCTGGGCCAAGCCACCTTATAAAAACCCAGGGACTGTTGGCAGAGGCAAGATTAGCCCATCAGGCATTACCCTCAATGGTCTTACACTTAACCTCTCAGCCCATAATGATCAAACACTGCCCGACAAAAGGGGACATCTCCCTCGGCTGCAAGGAACGGTGTTGCACTCTCTACTCACATGGATCCCAGGAATTAAAACCTTTTGCAAAACAAATTTTGGTTTCCATCAGAGAGAGTGCATCCCCGATCATTACCTTAGTCCGACAAAGGGGTTGATCCTGTCACTATGATCACCCACTTAGATGAATTCTCGGACTGTCCCAACATACCCAGGTTTAGACCCCCTCTAAGGATCTCACTGATTGGCATATCAAAGACAGCCCAATCCAACACTTAGTGCAATATCATAATCGAGTCTAGGGGTTAGGTGTAATATTTCAGTTTTGCCCACTAATCACCAAGGTCCTGGGCAATACTGGAATTCTTGTCTGGTTCAGAGTTTCAAGTAAACCTACACTACATGTACCTTGGGTCTCATCCTGGCAACTGAGACAGGCTACCCCATCCAACTTGGCGGCACATCAGTGTCAGCATTATCAGGATGGATCTTCCTAGATCGATCCATCGGCTGTGAACATTCTAAACTAACACAAGTCTCATATGTGTCCATTTTAAGGGTATTACATAGAAACACACCACAATAACATGAATCAAATATGTATTTTATTCATTTACAATAAATATCATAATGTACATCATTCTGATTGGAGGTAAGGACATACAATCAGATGTTCCCAAATGTTTTCATAAAATTTGTATTTTTGTAAATTTTATATTTTTTAACTTTATTATTTAACTATGACATCATGGGTTGACCCATTTAATTTGAATTGAATGGCTAAATTACTTACCCCCAATGAGAACAAAATAGTAGTTTCATTTTTAGGTCATTTTTTGAACCCCAGACTTTACTCCAAGTGGAGGGGTAGCCACCTAATTTTTTTTATGAAATCACTTACAAAAACACAGAAGTACAAGGGAGGACATAGCCAACCTTGCCCCTAATTTGAGTACATAGAATCTTTCCTTGAAACATGTTCCACCCGACCCAAACAAGGAATAAAAACACTTAAACATACTTGGGAACTAGCAAACCAATGGTCTCATCAAAAAACAACTTTGGCATGTGTATGCAAAAAGTTAATAGAGAAATACATGCAACTCAAGGCACTACCAATGCCTAAATTAGCTAAGGCCTCAGTGGATCTATTCCCTTCTCTATAAATATGCTATAAAGAAACATTCATCTCAAAATTTAGTTGTTTTACTTCTTTAACTTTCTAAAAGTTACCAAGGAGACACTCTACCTGCATTAAAAAGAGACCAACCTGACTATCACACTCCAAAACAATATTGTTATTGTTAAGCTCCTTGCAAATAAGAAGGCATTCAAGAATTGCATTAATCTCTACTTGAACGGAGGTGTATAAATCATAAAAGGAAGAGAAACTCAAAACAAAACCTAGAAAAAAATAAACCAACCAAACCATCCATTTGGATTCTCTCTTCTCCCTCAAGCTCTCATCACCCAACCAAACTCCCTCTCACACAACACTCCAACCAAACCTCTCAATTTCCTTCCTCTTCTCCTCTAACCCCCAACATCCATGACCGAATATCTCAAGCTATCTCCCTCAATTCTCCTCTCCCCATATCTTCCTAGCTCGCCTCTCCACCTTTCACAATCTCCATGATTAATCTCCACTAAGAAAACCCTCCTCCACCTTCAACCATTTGCATTTTGTTTGGACCCGATCTATTTGCATTTTAATTGGATTCGATTGGATTGATAGCATCAGGTGTTGTAGTTTTTTTTGTACATATTTTCTGGATTTCTAATGTAATTTTGGTGATTCATTCACTTTGATTGGATTGGACTCAATCTAGTCCATTTGCATTTTATTTGGACCGGAATGGATTGTAATTATGGATTACAACTAGTGTTGTACTTTTTTTATATAATTTTATGGATTTCTCATGTTATTTTGGTGTTTATTCAATTTGGATTGAATTGGACCCAATTTGGTCTGTTTGCATTTTACTTGGACCAGATTGGACTTGGTTTGTATGGATTTGGACTGGATTTGGTCCAGTCCATTTGTGAATGGACCAATATTGGATTGGACCGGATTGAACCAAATCCAATCCAATTGACAACCCTAGTGTTGGGGTCAAACCACCCATCTTGTTGTTGTCCTACTTTACTAGTTGATGAAGCTTTGACAAAGCCCTTTAGCAATGGCTTAGAGACCAAAGATTTAGATGCCGAGGAGATTGGAAGCACAAGTTCCTTTTGAAGAACTTGAATGCCGCCCTTTGATATTGATGCGGTGCTTGGTGCAGCCACTACCTCAAAAGGCAATTGACCTTCCCTTCGCCTCGACTTCAGTGTATAATGAAGCACTAGGACTAGTTGGTTATCGGAGAAGATACCAAAGGTAGAGTTGTGGGCACAATAGCATATATGTGTTGGTATTGTAGAGGCATTTTGTTGTCACTTGGAGATGGATTTCCTCCTTTGTGCATTGTATCTTCCTTTTCCTTCCAAATCTTCATTGTGGAAAATTTCAATACTAAGACTAGAAGATCTTTTGATACAGCCTTATCAACGTAGAACTTGGCATCAACAAAATGTGCTTCGGCTTTGCTGAAAGACTATAGCTTGGCAACCACTTTCCTTTGTGTTCCATTATGATAGTATTTGAAGCATTGGTACCATGTTAAAAGAACTACACTTGTTTCATGCAACCAAGGATGTCCCAAAAGCAGTTGGTAGGATGTCTTATCATCAATGACATGCATCCGTGGATTGTCAACTTACTCTTTAACAATTCATTCTTGTCAATCCCAAGTTATTTCGTTGTAGAGACTGGCAGGGCATCGACGGTGGATCCACAATCAATGATGATGCATGACATCTTTTGTTCATGAACATATTATGCAACATACAATGATCTATTATGTGGGCGGGACCCAAGTTACAGATCCTCATCTATGAAGGTAATTGTTGACATGCTATCCATGTATACGTCATTTTTTGGTACTTTGCTTTGGTACTTGTTGGGGGGATTATGGTTCTCACCATTGCATGACTAACCTTCTATGGTAGTCAAAGTGCTTGGGTAAGGTTTAAGTGAGATGCCACTTCAATTGCTTTATTATTTCTTCATTACACATGGGGTCCCCTTGAAGAAGACTTGTCATGTCTTCATCCTCAATGGATGAAGCTTCTTTTATTAATGGTGATGTCTCTTCTTCATCAATTGTCCCCATGTACACTACTACACACTCTTCTGATAAGAGTTCTCTAGGCATGAATTCCCAAAGGGTTATTGGAGTTGGATGAGGTTGTTGAAGCATTTCCTCCTTGAAAGTTGGTGGTACTCAAATTACTTTCTTCTTTTCCACATTATTTTTCTTAGAAGCGTTGCGTACTTGCCACCTACTAGTCCGTTTTGGTCTGGTTGACGCTGGAACGATGGAATGAGGAGACTTGTTCCTACACCGAGAGACGATAGTCCATCCGACCTCATCTTGAGGAAATGTTTTAGAGTCACTAGAAGTCTAGAATAGATGGAGATAGTCTTGCCCTCCTTCAAAATGATCCCTTCAGGTTGGTTCCTGGGTTTCTTGCTGGTGAAGGTGGACCACCCATTTCCTATCTCATATTCTAAAATGAACGACTCTTCCTAGTAGTCAAAGTCATCGATCATCTTCTCATAAAGAGTTGGGATGTTGGGATTCCCAAACCTCAACATGTCAAGATAGGCATATACCATGGTCACCTTTTGATCAACAATAAATTGGGTTGGAATTGCCCCCTATGGGAGGGAAACTATAGGAAAAGACATCATTGGGGGTCTATCTACCTTGCCCCTAGTCTCCATAACTTGAAGATAAACCAACAGATTGTGTTGTAGTATTGACTTTCCTTTTATAGGTGTAGAGTTCCTTGAAGTCGAGATGCTCCTTATAGCTTAAGAAAAGGAGGAAGAACCTGTGGATGGTTGCAATGGCAGTAGATCAAGACACCCAAAATTCACCATAGTGACATTAGTAACGGTGAGATTATCACTAACGTCTAACTTAATCTTTCCTTGTTTTGCAAGATGAAGTATTTTGTCCTTTAAGACTATGGACTTTTTAGTTGGATGATTTATCATTTGATGGTACTAACAATACTTGGTGTCAATCACACGTCCTTGCTCTTTAGGTCATTTGGGTGGTGAAAGCTTAATCAACTTTACTTGGAATAATTGGCTGAGCATTTTTGGAATGTCAAAGAAGGATACTCTTTTTCTTCTAGTTAAGGGTGTCAGCAGTATTTGAAAATCCAATTTCAAATTTGAGATTCGAAATAATTGAATCGAATTCGGATAATTCGAATATCTAATCGGTCAAATTTGGATATAACCTAGTTCGATTCGATAAATATCCAAATTTGACCAATTATTTAATTCTTATATATAATATATAGAATATTTAAATATTTAATATAATTTATATATAAAATAATTAAATCATATGAATAATTTATATACTTTATATAAATAAAATATTTATTTATATCTTTATTAATTACCTAAAATAATTGATTGGTTAAATTCGAATCAAATCGAATATTCGAATATTTAGTCAAATTCGAATATTAATTTTCAATATCCATCGGATATCAAATCGAATTTGGATATTGGATTCGAATTCAAATATTGCCTAATCTGGTTCGAGTTTGATTCGTTTACACCCCTACTTCTTGTTCCTTCAAAGTTGGCCTAGACTTCTCTTGGCCCTGTTTTGTAGAAGATTTCACTTTAATCTTTCTTCTTCTTACCAGAGATCTTAATTGGTGTAGTGGTCGTAATCATGACTTCCTTTGCTTTGGAGGAGGAGGAGGTCTTAGGATCCTTCTTGACTTCCTTCTTAACTTCATTCTTCTCAAGAGGATCACTTAGTTAAGGATTCTTCTGTTTGGCTATATGGATCTCCAAGTCACGAGCTCAAGTAGCTAGTTATTCGAAAGTGGTAGGCATGTTCCCTTTGAGGTTGTAGAGTAGCCCCCAGTCCATTCCTTGGGCGCACATGTCTATAGTAGAGGATTGATTGATTTGTTTCTTACACTGAAGGGTGAGGTTTCTCCACTACATGATGTAGTTGATAACAAACTCATCCTTTCTTTGCATTGTTATAGAGAGTTCTAGAATTAATTCCAACTGTATTTCTCAAATTAGTTCCAACTGTATTTCTCAAATTAGTGGAAGTAGGTGAAGAACTCTCTCTCTCTCTCTCTCTCTCTCTCTCTCTCTCTTTATAGTTTTCAAATTCGTCCCAACTGTCAATTGAACCCAATTGGAGGTTGGTGTACCTATCAAACGTTGTATACCTAAGGGAGTGAACAAACTGCTTCACCTTTTGGTCATCATAGGTTCCTGCATTGTCGCAAGTCCCGATGAAATGGGCTAGTGTTGCTTTGGGTTGCCCTTCCCATCAAACTATTGGAACTTGGGAGGTTGGTAGCCAATCAACATGTGCATCTCATCAATGTGACAAGTGTATGGTTTGACATAAACTAGAAAGGTTTGTGGGACTCCTCCATACTGAGCCCTCATGGTGTTAGTGATCATATATATACTAGAGCTATTGCATAGTTAAGGAGGTGACAGGGACTTCTATGGTTCAACAATGACTTACAACATTAAATGTCTTAATTATGGTGTTTTGTCAAAATACACATTTGTCCTTGAGAAATTGAGTGATTAAGAGGTAATTTATGTCTATTGAAAATTTCAGAAAATTACAATATTAAATGCCCTAATTATGGCGTTTTGTCAAAGTACACATTTCTCCCCAAGAAATTCAATGATTAAGGGGTAACTTATGCCCAATGAAAATTCAAAAAAGTTACAATATTAAATATCTTAATTATAGTGTTTTGTCAAAGTAAATATTTGTCCCTAAGAAATTTAGTGATTAAGGGATAATTTATGACCAATGAAAATTACAAAAAATAAGGCCCTATTCACACTTTTATAAGTAGTATAGATAGATTAACCGTAGATTAAATTGAGTTTATTGATTTGGCATTTATTCTCTATATATCTAGGTGTTTTTTTTTTTTTTTGCTTCCATATCTAGGTGTTCTACTTTTATTTATTAGGACCTTGAATTATCTATTGTCTTTAGGATATTGAATGCAATACTTTTATTAGGAAGAGAAATCTAGCTTGGTTTTCATTCTAAACAGAAATCGACCTTAGAATTATATGATTATTAAATTTGGTTAAATGGTTAATTAACTAATTAATAAATAACTATTCATTAGTAAAAAATATTAAATAAGCAAGAAATAATTACTAGTTATTTATTAGCTAACATTTTATTCTCTAATTAATATATATTTATTAAGTATATATTAATTATATATAACTAATCATTAAATACATAATATATAATTATTAATGAACTAATAAATAGTTATTAAATAATATATAATTTTTAGCATAACTGGTTGTTAATTATTACTTCACTAATAAATAAGTAATTAGTAATTAATAATAGCTAATTAGTAAATTAATTAGTCCTACATAAATGATTTAACTATTTATGACTTTTTGGTCAATGCCACTTTTGGTTCATTATAAACAAACATTCTCGGATCTAAAGTTAAAATTTTCAATTGTCATTTTTTCAAACTCAAAATTTAGATTTTAGAATAATAATCTCTTTATTCACATTTTAAAACAAAAAATAGTTCACTAACTCTATTATATCTCTTAAAATAATTCTCATGGTTCAAAGTATTTATACACCTTTGTGTATCGGTGCTTTAAACCATGTACTTTTTATTTTTTAGTATTTTTTTCAAAATTTCATTTATACATTTTTATATCATTTAACGAATAAAACAAAATGTTTCTTGAAAACACCTTTAAATAAGTGTATCCAAACCCTACTGATACAATATGATATTTTAGCCTGGTGGTTCCTGAAAACACCTCAGCTCAAAGTAGGGATGTCATTGGTTGGGTTAAATGGTAAACCCAACTTGACTTGACTCTATTGGGTTGGGTAAGGGTCAGACCTATTCAGATTTAGGGTTGAGTTGGGGTTTTGATTCTTTGACTCGAATTGGATTTGGGTATGGCTCCCAACATATATACAAAGAATTCTTGTAACTTTTGACTTCTAACTATAGCCTTAATGTTTAAGATTTATTTACATATTGATTTTGGTTTTCTTCGTGACACTTTAGAATCTATAAAACAAAATTTTAACTTAAATTTATGGATTTTAGGTCTCCAAAATGTGCTAAAAAAATACAGTTGAAATGCCACAGGTCGGGTTAGACCTCATAGGGTCATGTTGGGTTCGAAAATTATGCATTCTTTCCCCGTTGGTTCGGGTTCAAGTTGGGGCACTGGATAGTTGGGTTAGGGTTGAGGTAAACACATACTGAACTTGACCTGTTGACATCCCTAGCCTGAAGGAAGCAAACAAAATTGATATTTTATCTTGTGGAGAGAAAAATGGATAAAAATTATTCAATTCTTTCAACCATGGAACGTGATATACTAACCCCTTCGATGTCAAAAATTGCATTGGAATCTTGTTTTTTTGCATATAATTGGGTTTTGATCAAGAAGAGGAGTAACTTGGATGATCAAATCTATGCAGATGTTCATTTGCTTGAAGGATTGGCGATGCAGGAGATAGGCTACGATACTAAGGAGGACATGACACCTCAATTGATAATTCACTAGATGCATATGATGAGGGTGAAACTTGAAAAAGTGTTGAATCCAATATTCTTTTGTACTTTGTATTTTTTACTTTCGATTTTATTTGAGAATTATTTGTAATAATTTTCAAAAATCCAGTCCAACTTTAATTTTTATATTCAATTTTATTATTTTAGTATGTCAACTCCATTGTATTATTTTTTTTCAATGTATTTTTACTTTTTTTGTACACATTAAATTTGAAATGAAATAAAAATTTCAAATTTTTTTTCCAATTTATTGTCTACTATTCATGTTCATTTTCTGTTATTATATGTTTTTTTATTTTTTTCTAATTTTTCTTAGTTTGGAAAAATTGGAAAATAAAAAAAAGGCCCAGCCCGGCCCCGGCCCGTCGTTGCCTGGTTCCTCAGTCCCAGCATTAATGGGAACAGGGCTACGGGCCGTGCCGGGCCTGATCTGGGAGGAGGACCGGGCTATCCAAGCAAGGCCCGCTAAGGAGGCCCGGCATGGCCCACATTACAGGACTATGGTTATTGGTTTGGTAGATCGGATTTAACCTCCGGGCTCCGGCATGGGCCGACCTCAATACCTCATTGTGACGTTCAGTATTCTGTTTCTGTACATCTTCCTCCGCCGAGCTTCCCTCGCGTACTCCTTCAGAAGTCGTTTCAACTTTCTCAACCCAGGAGTGCTTATGCTCTGATCATCAGCTTTATCTCAAGGCTGCTACTTGCTAGCCCAGAACTTTAAATATGCAAACTCAATGTCATTAACGGTAATGACATCCTATTCAATCTATTTCAAAAGTCTGCCCTAAAAACGAATTTGTTCTGCTAATCATCCTAAACTTCCTTTCTGATTCATAACCATTAACCAAAAAAGAAACAGGACTGGAAAATCGAATCTTTTGCACGGAAAATAGGAACGCTACAAAGAATTTTTCGAAAGAGATCGGAAAGCTCCGTCTTGTCTAGGGTTTATAAACGAGGAAAGAGAGATGACCTCGAACTCGAAAGCTTAGTGCTTTTAAGGCATTGGGGTAAAGAAAAAGGTATTTGTTGTCTCGAAGAGATCGAACACTTCGTCTAACTTGATGCTGTCGCTTGCAAGACGGTTGCAGAGGTTGCAGCCCTTCGCTCAATATGAGACTGAACAGCTCCATTTGGCGAGAAGCGGCGCCTTGGCTGCATGTTTTTCTACCAGTAGCAATAGTACTAGTGCAAGGAGGAAGAACAAGTTCCAGACCGCGAAAATGAAGAAGTTGGATGATAAAACGGAATGGTGGGTGGTGGACGGCGAGATGCACGAAATCGGAGAGAACGTTCCACTAAGAGAGCGCTTTGTCATCCCAAGAGACAACCTACCTAATAAACGCCGTAAGCAGATGAGGGAGCAGTTCATGCGCAGAACCCGCCTAGTTCTCAAGGAATCGGTCCGTTACTGAACGTATCTTTCTTTCTTCCTATTTTTAGCTCTAAATTTTGGTAGGGATTCTTATCAATCGAGTATTGGATGTTGGTTCTTTGTTTTCTCAGATATGAACTCGAAATTGGATTGTATACTTGTTGGTTACTAGTTTTTGATTTTGGGATCGATAATCTGAAAGTTAGGGAATATGATCGGACTTTTCACGTAATGATTAATTCCATTGAAGTAGGGTTTTTACAGTCACTTGGTGCTATGAACAAAAATTGAATCTAGGTTGATGCAATCATTGGATTTCCGTTCTTATCGGTTATGAATTAATGCTGATTGCAAGATAGTCCTTCTACAAGGATTGAAAGAACCTTTGACTGAAATTAGTTGCTAAAAAGGCCATTGGAGAAAGTAATTTTACACCTTCCAATTGATGGTTTAAAATATCATCTCTGGAGCTAATTAGGTTCTCAAATATGATAATGTGTCAATTATTGATTGAGATAACTTAAGAGATTCAAATGTTGCTTAGAAATAATTAGCCACTTAAGCTTAAGATGATTAACATTATAAGAATGAAGTAGACAGTTGTCTGTCTTCATTGAGGATAAAATTTATGACATGCAGTCTAGAACCTTCATTGGCAAGGGTTCAATTTGCAGTCTAATACACTAAATGGTTCCTAGTCACCTAATTTTGAGGAAGACACTTTTAGAAAGGCCTCTTCTCTCCTGCTTCCCTGGATTAAGATGCAAGGCATTGCTCCAAGTAAATTCTTACGATATTCTTGCAGTCATTCATGTTGTAACGGTTGCCATCATAGTTGTCAAGGCGACGCCTAGGTGGGTGCCTAGGCGACAAGGTGCCTTTTGAGGCTCGCCTCGCCTAATCGCCAAGCAGTTTTGTACTATGCATTGTAAAATATTTTTTTATTCTTTATTTTTTGGCACTATAATTATAAAATAGGCACTATTAAACTAAAATATTCATTTTTTGTGTTTATATACTAATTTGTTTTTATTATTTTCTTATTTGTTAGGATTTAATCAATACAAACATTGCTAAATGCTGTATTGAACCCTCAAAGACTTTAAAACCTGAACCAATAAGTAAGGAAGAACTTAAAATTTATTGTAATCAACACATTTTCTACTACTACTACTACTATAACAAAAATAAGGGTTCAGCCCATATATTTTTTGAATTTTCTTTTCCTTCTTTTTTTTTCTTCTCATGAATATGTTGATTTTCTATACTTTAACATAAACTCTATACTTTTCTTATGAAAATTATGAATAATTATTAAGGAAATATGGCTATGGTACCTAAGGAACTACCCTAGGATCTATGTTTTCTATATAAAAAAATCCATTGCCTAGGCGACTAGGTGACAAGGCGCCCCCTTGACTCCCAGCCTCGCCTTGGCGCCTTGAAAACTATGGTTGTCATTGTATCCATCCTGAATACTTTAAGGTCTAATGTTAATGTTTACGTGTCTTGTTGTCTTTCTCTTTGTAATTTCAAATTTTTACCTTGATGATACTTTATTGTGGAGTTCTAGGAGCATGAGCCTTGGATACAATGGACCATTGATCCATCCTGAATACTTTAGGGACTAATGCTAATGTTTACATGTCTTTGTCTTTTTCTTTCTAATTTCAATTTTTTACCTTAATGATACTTCATTGTGGAGTTCTAGGAACATGAGCCTTGGTGTAAAAGATACATGGAACTATATCAGGAGCTCAGAGAAAACTGGGAAAGATTATACTGGGATGAAGGGTATTCAAAGAAACTTGCCCAAGATCATGCCAATTATGAATCTGCTGAAGATGATGATCTAGATTTTTCACCCTACAGGTCTATCTCAACTCTGTTCTTTTTTAATTTTTCTCCAATTATTTCCATGTTACTCTAATATATTGGCAATTATGCAATCTTACTTTATCTGGATCATATCTAAGTAGCTTTGTTTCTCCTACTTAATTCATGATTATTGTCGTTGGGTTCAATTTCACTTTCCTCCATGATCTAAATTGAAGTTAGCTTTTTTTGGTAATAAACTAATAATATGAATAGTAGCTTCACCAGGCTCAAAAAAATGGTGTTCTAAAACTTGGTGAAGCCAATCTTGTTGATACAAGGATTCTGGGATTCTTCCTTCCTTGTTGATACAAGGATTTTGAAGGTGATCTTTTTAGCACGTTTAGGAGTTATTTTCTGTTCTGGTTTAATAAATTTGAACCCACCTTTGACTCCATTCTGTAGGTAACTAGACTTGATGCTTGTCTATTGTTGGTTGATATTTATTTGTTTCTCTAGTTTCTCTACAAGAAAATATTTGTATTAGAGGAAGAATGTCAAAAACTATGGAGGGACTTTGCTCTCTTTAAACTAGAGAGAACATCCTGGTATATGTTTGTCTTGACAACATTGATTGACTACTTGTTCAATTGTTTGTTAATCAAAATTTGTCTTAATAGGAGTGTCTTATGATGTGACATTAAATATCAATTCATACTTATTTTTCTTGGTTTTATGCTCCAGGAGAAAGCGATCCCAAGCTGAACAAAATAAGGTATGCATGTGATAGATTTGCACCCATTACTTGTTTTCTTTCTTATTTTGATACAATGATACCTTAGCTATAAATCGTCTCATTTTTCGTGGATGTTTAATCAGTAAGAATGCTATATATATTACCTTTCTGTACCATTTATTCTCTCAAAAAGGGTCAGTGTGCCAAGAAATTGAAATAAAATGGGGAATTTAAGGGAAGACTGCAAAGTATCATTATTAATACCAAATAGTTGGTATTAAGTTTTTTTTTCTTTTTTTTTGTTTTTTTGTTAGTAACTACTATCTTTTATTATCAGCAAAGAATGAAGTGTGCATAAATATGCTAAGCATTCTACATTTTTAGGCTGGTATCTGCCACCTACCCAATCCCTTTATCTATTTACATTACATTCTCCAATAATTCTCCCCAGAATAGCTGATCCCTATTGATGCCTTGTTTGGATAATGCATCAGCTAAATTGTTTTCTGAACTATGCATGAAAGAAAAACTAATTTTTGTTTCACTTGTCATAGACTTCAAATCCCTGATTATGCTCCTCTGGTGCCATAAGCCTGGTTCATCATTCTTCATCCAACCCGTTACCACTCTAGAATCTTTAGGATTAAGGCTTAGTTGAATTGAGTATTTCTCCCAAATATAATGCTTGATTTCTGGTGCATTTTAGAAAAGAATTTTTTTTTTTAATCAATGAAGAATTTATTAATTCAAATATTCAAAGCAATACAAGCATCCCTAGGAGAGGTGCAAACTGCATCCTCTCCAATAGCAGTAGTTAATAAAAGCTAAAACAAATTACAACTAAGTCAAAACCAAATGTTCCTTATTTACCCCTTGCTTGGCTAAACAATCAGCTAAAGCATTTGCCAATCTTCCCACAACCTACAATATATTTTTTTTTTGATCAGCAACACAGAAAAGATTTTGTTAATTAGAAAAATCAGTTTAGAACAAGAAATTGTGAAAAGAAAAAACCAGCTTTAGAAGCTCACCCAATTCAAGATTACATTTGAGCCCAAAACATTTGTGTTCTATGTACCCCTTGCTTGCCTAAGCTATCTGCCAAATTGTTGGCATTTCTCCTCACCCATCTCACTCGGATTGACATGTCCTTTGATAGCCATTTAAATCTCTTGAATTCATTCCTCAAATGCCATGTCACCTCCTCCCCCTTGTGCAGCCATTTTACCACAGTTTCTGAGTCTTCCTCAATAATCAGTCTACTAATACCCAGTTCTTTTGTCTTCTCAACCCCATATACTGCAGCCAAAAACTCTGACCTTGCCACATCACCTTGCTCCACAGGACTGGAGTATAAAGCATGTATGTACCCATCTTCATCCCTAATGCCCCCCCTCCCCCACCTGAAAGGCCCAGATTACCCAAACAGCTCCCATTAAAGATAAGTTTCTTCCAGCCATTTATTGGGGGATACCATGTCTTAATAGGTCTCTGTCTTGTAGATGAGGATGCGGCAATAACACCCCAAGCTCTAAAAAAATCTTCAATATTGAAGTCTGAAAACAGCTTCATGCTCTTTGCCCAGTGTGCCACTCTCAAAGTTATTGTTTCTACCAAGGCTTCCTTGCTTATTTCCCTTTCTTCAAATATTCTTGCATTTCTTTCCTCCCAAACAATCCAAAATAGTGCTGCTCTAGTGCACTTCCACAAAGTCCTACCCCTCTTTTTTTGTACAGCTATGCCAGTAGAGCTAAACAAACCAACAAACCATCCAACCTGTAAGGAGAAGACGACCTGCAGCCAAAGAGAGAAGCAAACTAATCCCAAATAAAGCTAACAAAAGAGCAGGATATTAGAAGATGAATTGCAGTCTCACCACCATTCAATTTACAAAGGACACACCAGTTGGGGGGACAAACACCAATTTGGTCTTTTTCTTTGGAGAAGATCATAGGTATTAATACAACAATGGAACATTTCCCAACAGAAAGAACTGATTTTAGGGGGAATGGGAGAAAACCAAATTTCCTTAATTGCATAGTTTTCAAGGTGCCAAGGTGATGCTAGGCGACAGGGGGGCGCCTTGTCGCCTTGTCGCCTAGTCGCCTAGGCGATGAATTTTTTTATGTAGAAAACATAGATCCTAAGGTAGTTCCCTAGGTACCATAACCATATTTCCTTAATAATTATTCATAATTTTCATAAGAAAAGTATAAAGTTGATGTTAAAGTATAGAAAATCAACATATTAATGAGAAGAAAAAGAAAAATAAAAAAATATAGGGGCTGAACCCTTGTTTTTGTTATAGGAAAAGAAGAAAAGTAAAAGTAGTATAGAAAATGTGTTGATTAGATAAAATTTTAAGTTCTTCCATACTTATTTGTTCAGGTTTTAAAGTCTTTGAGGATTCAATACAGCATTTAGCAATGTTTGTATTGATTAAACCCTAACAAATAAGAAAATAATAAAAATAAATTAGTATATAAACACACAAAATGAATATTTTAGTTTAATAGTGCCTATTTTATAATTATAATGTCAAAAAATAAAGAATAAAAAAGTATTTTACAATACATAGTACAAAACTGCTTGGCGATTAGGCGAGGCGACCCTCAAAGGGTGCCTTGTCGCCTAGGCACCCACCTTAACAACTATGCTTAATTGGGAAAGAAGGGGAAGAAGAGGAGGTGGCTACCAAAGAATGTAAGAAGGACTTATAAGAAAATAACCCATCAGAATTTGGACCCCATACTCTAGATTCCGAGCCACCTTCGCTCAAGAAAACTGAATCCAACAAGCCTAACAACTCAATCACAATAGGAAGTTCAGATTCTCTAAGGTTCCTATTAAAGACAAAATTCCAGTTCAGTCCTTTGGGTGATGGAAGGGAATCTATAACTCAAAGGGGTATCCCCAGTCCACATATCCTCCCAAATCTGATTTTTTGACTAAAAGCCAAATCATATCTGATATGGTGTAAAAGGTAGGAAGAATTTCATGAATAGCCTTCTAGGGGGCAGCGCAGGTAGCTCTACGAAGACATCCAACATCCCATCCATTTCTTGACATGCCATGAATACTTGCAACAACCTTGTGCCATAACTTCTGATTTTCCTTGGGAAGCCTTCATAGCCATTTGCTGAGAACAGCCTGATTCTTCAACTTAATAACCAACCCATCTAGCAAAGCCATTTCCTAAGATCACTGCTTTTTTCCATCTAACCAAATGATCATTTTTTCCCCTTGACTCCCAAAGAAAATCCCTCATGATTTTTTTTTTTTCAATTTTCCTCACTATCTCGTGGCATCCTAAACACTGACATGTGGTACATTGGAAGATTTTCTAGGGTAGACTTAATAAGAGTTAATCTCCCCCCATTGAAATTTTGTTCATTTTCCACCCAACTAAACTCTTCTCAACCCTTTCCACCATTGGAGACAAAAAACTAGCTGATCTGGGGTTATCTCCTAGGGGTATGCCTAAGTATTTCATAAGCCATTCTCCTTTCTCACAGCCTAGGGAATCTGCCATATCCTTAAAACATCCTCTTCAGTGTTGGTACCAACCACTAAGCTCTTCGACCAATTAATCCTCAAATTGGACAGTCTCTCAAATAGTTCCACCACCAACTTCAAGTTTTCCACCCCCTCACTACAGTCTCCATCACAAAAAAATTAGAATGTCAGCTGCAAATTGTGAGTGATCAAAATATTGTCTCTCCCTACTGACCAAAACAGATGCAAGCAATTTGCTCTTGAGATCAATTTACTTAGTACTTCAGCAACCAAAGTGAATAGAAAGGGATAAGGGAGAGATGGGGTCACCTTGTCTAAGCACATGAAAGCCCTCAATCATACACCGTCCCATTAACAATGACTAAGTAATGGCTAGACTGTAAGCAGCCCTTAATCCATTTACACCACAAATCTCCAAGCCCACACCTCATAATATCAATTAAGAAGTTCCAATCCACCAAATGATAGGCTTTCTCCAAATCCAATTTGATAGCCACTCCCTTTCTCTTTAATCTTTTTTGACCCTCTACACATTCATTGGCAATTAGAATTTGATCAATGATCTACCAATCCTGCACAAAAGCCCCTTGAAACTGCGAAATAAGTGTGTCTGTGTGGGGGGGGGATCACTTTCTTAATCCTCAAAGACAACACCTTTTCTATTACCTTGTAAATACTGGTGACTAAGCTGGTAGGTCTAAAATCCCCAGGTTGGTTAGCATTGTTCTTCTTTGGGACCAACGCTAAAAAAGTGGAGTTCATCCCCGGACTGATTACCCCTCTCTTATGGAATTCACTAAACACTCTGAAAAGATCTCCTTCAATTATGTCCTAGCAATCTTGATAGAATGCCATTGCAAATCCATCAGGCCCCGGAACTTTTGATCTATTCATAGAGAAAACTGCTTTCTTGACCTCATCCTCTTCAAATCTTCTTTCCAAAAATTGTGCTTGAGCCTCCCCCAAAGTTTTCCAATCAAAGCCTTTAGCCAATCGCCTTTCATTTAGAGGTCTTCTATAAATAGACCTGAAATGCTTTGAGAATGCCTTTGCAATCTTTGTCTAGGTAGAGTTTTCTCAGTTAAACCTAGCCAATGTTCTTCCATTCTAGAGAAACTAGAAACCTGTCAAGCTTGGACAAAATGGGGTTTTCTTGGAGGTTTGACGACCAAGTATAGCAAGATTGTCCCAGTTGAAAGTCTCTCAACTCAAAGTCCTCAATAGATGAATTAAACTTCCTCATGCTTGATGTAATCCTTTGCCTACCTCCAGTTGACTCACCCACAAATCTGATAACATTGAAGTCTCCCCCAATACACCAAAGCCCTTCCCAAAGTCCCTTAATTGTCCCCTAACTCCTCCCACATCTTACTCCTTTCTCTATAAGAGTTTGGCCCGTAGACATTTGCGAGAACTCATTCAAACCCATCCTGCAGGTTCCTTAACTTATAGACACTGAGAACTTACCCACTAAATCTTCGAAACAGTGAACTGGCTCTTCTTTCCAAATTGTTATTATTCCCCCTGAAGCACCCCATGAAAGAGCATAACTCCAATTGATATTCCTCTCTCCCCAAATACTTCTTATCCATTTCCTATCAACTTTCTAAATTTTGGATTCTTGGATCAGAATAAAATCCGGTGTCTCCTTCCTTAAGACCTCTTTAACTACTCTCCTTTTTGTGGCATTCCCTAACCCCCTTACGTTCCAACTAATGATCTTCATAATCACAGCATACACTGAACGCAATCCACACTATCCTATAGGCCCCCTTCCTTCTTCCTCCTCTAGCACTGAGCTCCTTATCCCCTTCCACACCATTAATAAGTTTCTCCACTTCATTTAACTTCCATCTCCTCTTGCCTCCCTTTTCTTTGATTACCTTGTTTTGAGGTTTCCCTTCCTTAATTTTCTCCATTTTCAAACCCATTCTGTCAGCCATATCCCATCACCGGTTCCCTTTCATTCTGTGTTTCTCCACTTCTTTTACTCCTTTCTGCCTCATTATTTCTTTCCTTCCTTTTAACTGGTTCCTTCCCCAGCCTCTCTCCTCTTGATCTTTCCTTGGACTGAATTCCTTTTGCAGACCCTTCTTCCCCATCCGTACCCATCCCTGTACTAATAAGGGCATCTTTTTTGGATTCCTGCAACCTATCCTCCCAGTCTCAGAAACAAACAACTCTCCTTTCTTGTCTCCAACTGTTTCTTTTCCAACATCTTCTCCTCCTAGACACTTACCCATCTCCTTTTCTGTAGGCACTTCCAAAGGCACACCAGAGCCATGGATGGGAGCTGAAAAATCTGCAGTACCAAAAAAAGAAGGATTAGTAATGAAAACTAAACCATTAATGTTACAGAGGTTACCAGAGTTTGATCGAGGGACAAACACAATGGGAGTTGGAGTAATAGATCCTTTAAGACCTTGATTCTTTTGGTGATTTCCACACCCCTATTTTCAGCTCTAACTGCTTGGGTAGGGGTCAAAGTTGTATCAGATTTAACCAGCTCTGGTGTTGTGCCCCCCCAGAGATCTGCAATTTCTTAATTCCCCTACCGAATCAACAGCTGCACGTCCTGTCTTTATCGCTCGCATGGCCTGGTGTCCTTATCCCCTTGGGGACCTCTATTCCCCTCTTGACTATTACCATGGTCCTTTAGACTGTTCTCTGAGATTAACTACACTTCACCGTCTTTGTCTTTAGTAGACCTGTTCATGGGCCGGGCTGGGCGGGCTTTGCCTCTATATTAACAGAATATACCCAGGCCCAAGCCCAAGCCCAAGCCCAGGCCCGGCCCAACCAGCGGGCCTAGGTCTTGAGCCCGAGCCCAGCCCTTGTATAAAGCCCAAAGCCTGGGCTTGATCTTGAGCCCGACCAGAAAATTGGAAAAAGATTTTTTTTTTTCTTTTTTATTCAATAAAAAACTGTTTTATTCCATCAAAATTCAGCTTTACACAACCTTCTGGTGGACTATAGAAGCCCTTTCCTTTTTTAAGAAGCTATTTGCCACCTCTAGCCAATTCCTTCTAAAGTCATTGTTGGAATGTTTTTCTTTATATTTATGATTGTATTCTGCTTAGTTAGGGCCTGTTTGGTCTGGTTAAAATAACCCTTTTTCCTTTGTTTATGTACTTTGACTACAACAGGGGCATAAGGGTCTTTTCCCTTTTATTTATAGTCACCCTATATATAATAACATAAGCTGGCACCCCCAGACAGATTAGAACTCTCCAAACCTTTCTCTTCTCCTTTCTCTCTTCTCTTCTTCTTCCTTATTTCTTCTCTTTTCTTCTGCTAATATGGTATCAGATCCTCCTCATCAACCAGGTACACTTGTTCCCATTAATATGCCTGAACCTCTTGATATTGATTCCCTTGTTATTAATGATCTTGATGTTCCTAATGCTAAGAGAAAGGGTGTTTGATCTTGTACTACTAATCATCCTATCTCTCACTTTGTGTCCTACGATCATATTTCTCCTTCATATCGTGTGTTTCTTTCCCCCGTTGGCAGTGTTTTTGTTCCTAAGAATGTGGCAAAAGCTTTATCCAAACCTGAATGGACATATGCAATGAAGGAAGAAATTAATTCCATACACAAAAATGGCACCTGGGGTTTGGTGGATCTTCCTGAAGGAAAGGAACCAGTGGGATGCAAGTGGGTGTTCATAGTGAAGCATAGGATTGATGGTACGATAGAAAGGTACAAAGCCAGATTGGTGGCCAAAGGGTTTACATAAGTATATGGAGTAGACTATGCAGAAACCTTTGCTCCAGTAGCCAAGATGAATTCTATCAGAATCCTCCCTTCACTAACAGCCAATCTTGACTAGGAATTTCACTAGTTGGATATTAAAAATTCATTCTTGAATGGTGACCTAGAGGAGGTGGACATGACTCAAGCTCCAGGTTTTTGTGCCAAAGGTAGTGAGCAGAAGGTGTGTAGGTTAAAAAAATCATTATATGGGTTGAAACAATCATCCTAGGCCTGGTTTAGTGAGTTTCACTTAGCTGTATGCTAGATGAGGTTCAAATAATGCCAGTCAGATCATACTCTGTTTGTGAAGAAAGGTGAAGGGAAAATTGCAGCTTTAATTGTGTATGTTGATGACATAGTGGTTACAGGAGACTGGAAGACTGAACTACATAAGCTGAAGAAATTCCTAGCAACTCAATTCGAGGTGAAAGATCTAGGCCCCTTATGTTATTTCCTTGGGATTGAAGTCGCCCGCTCTCAAAAGGGCATCTATTTCCCAAAGGAAATATGTACTGGATCTATTAGAAGATGCGGGCAAGTTGGGGGTGAAGCCAATTGACTCACCCATTAAGCCTAACCATCAGCTGGGAGACAGTTAAGGGGAGTTTTTGAAAGATGTGAAGAAGTTCTAGACACTTGTAGGGAGACTCCAAGATTCAAAGTATCGACACGTATCGGCCCGTATCGGCCGATACGTATCGTTTCGGGACCCTTCCGATACACCCCTACAGTGGGTGTATCAGGGGTCTGACCGGTTTAGGGGGTGGAGCCCTAAACCGGTCCCCTTGAACTGGTTGTGAAAAAAAATAAAAAAAAGGCATCAAAAGCTAAATTGTAGGACAACTCACTTTGAAGCTACAGAAAGGATCCTTAGATACCTCAAGAAGTTCCTAGGAGCTGGTTGTGAAAAAAGAATAAAAAAAAGGCATCAAAAGCTAAATTGTAGGACAACTCACTTTGAAGCTACAGAAAGGATCCTTAGATACCTCAAGAAGTTCCTAGGAGCTGGTTTGCTATTCCTGAAACATGGGCATTCGAAGGTTGAAGTGTATACAAATGTTGACTTGGCAGGGACAGTTGATTACAGAAAGTCTACCAGTGGGTATTGTACTTTTGTGGGAGGAAACTTAGTCACTTGGAAAAGTAAGAAGCAAAGTGTGGTGGTTAGGTCCAACGCTGAAGCGGAATATAGAGCTGTCTCATGGAGTTGCTGAAATCATGTGGATAAAAAACCTGTTAGGTGAATTGGGTTTCGCAGTTATTATAAACCTAATTTGCACTAGAATTCTGTTAGAATTAGGGTTGAGACTAGAAGAAGAAGTAGAAGAAGAAGAGAGGAGAATAGAGAAGAAGAAAATTCTGGATCGATCTAGAGAACTCAGATTTCTCTCTAGTCGAACAAATTGAATTTGTATGTTCCTATCCGTAATAACAAAGGACTACTTTGTCTCCACGACACATCATCTAACAGAAACATTACACATTAGCAGCTTTAAACATAAATATAAAGACTAAAATACCCCTACACAGTCGACATTAACACTCCCCCTCAAGCTAGTATGTATATATCATATATTCCCAGCTTGTTACATATGTAGTCCACTCTCCCCCGACTCAACCCTTTGGTGAACAGGTTTGCCCATTGGTTTCTTGTGTTAACATGTGTAGTATCTATCACTTCACTCAGTACTTTCTCTCTCACAAAGTGACAACCAACTTCTATATGCTTTGTTCTTTCATGAAACACCGAATTAGAAGAGATGTGGATTGCAGCTTGGTTGTCACAATAAAGCTTCATTTGAGTGTTAAATGAATTTCCCATTTCTTGTAGAAGATTTCTCAGCCATACTAATTCACAAGTGGTATGAGCCATAACTCTATATTTGGCTTCTACACTACTTGCCACAACTGTCTGTTTCTTACTTTTCCATGTCACCAAATTACCCCTAAGGAAAGTACAATAACCTATAGTGGATCTTCTGTCAGATATAGAGCCAGTTCAATCAGCATCAGTATATCCCTCTATTTTGAGATTTCCTCCACTCTTATATATCAAGCCACAACTAGGAGCTCCCTTCAAATACCTTACAATCCTTAGAACTGCATCCCAATGTGGAACCCAAGGTTTTTGCATGAACTGACTCACCACACTAACTGCAAATGAAATATCTATCCGGATAATGGTTAGGTAGTTTAGTTTACCCACCAACCGCCTGTACCTTCCAGGATCTTCAAACTCTTCACCCATATCACTGCTCAGCTTGGTATTTGATTCCGTAGGTGTTTCAGCTGCTTTGGCACCTAACAATCCTGTTTCTTCCAACCAATCAAGAATATATTTCCTCTAACACAAATTAATGCCATGTTTAGACCCATCTACTTCTATCCCCAAGAAGTATTTTAGTTTACCAAGGTCCTTTGTTTGAAAGTGTTCCTGCAGAAAGATCTTCAATCTATCAATTCCCAATCTTTCACTCCTAGTAATGACAATATCATCTACATATACCACCAATAAGATCTTTTCATCCTGCGAATCATGACTGAAGACTGAGTGGTCAACCTAACACCATTTCATACTAAACTTCTTTACCACTTCATTGAACCTACCAAACCACACATGAGGAGATTGTTTAAGTCCATAAATGGCCTTCTTTAGTCTACACACCTTACCATCCTCCTCCTGAGCAACAAACCCCGGTGGTTGTTCCATATAGACTTCCTCAAGTAGATCACCATGTAAGAAAGCATTCTTGATGTCAACCTGAAAAAGAGGCCAATCATACATAGCAGCTAGAGATATCACAACACGAACTGAACCAATTTTAGCAATAGGAGAGTGTCTCCGTGTAGGCAATACCATATGTTTGGAAATACCCTTTGGCAACTGGTCTAGCTTTTAATCGCTCTACACTACCACCAGGTAAATACTTAACAGTGTAGGCAATACCATTTTTCTTCCATTGCATGGTGCCACCCTGGAGAGGCAAGGGCTTCTTCGACATCCGTAGGAACAATAATAGAAGATAACAAGGAGATAAGCTGGCGATGGGGAGCAGAAAGATGAGTGACAAAAACATAATTAGAAATAGGGTGAAGAGTGCAACTGCATTTACCTTTCTGCAAGGCAACCATAAGATCAAGATCAGAAATTGGGGTTGTAGCTAGTGTTGGAACATTGCCGGGTCTGTCGACGGTGATGGAGCTGGAGGAGGAGCCGGTACATGTTGTCGATGTGTATACACTTGACGAATAGGTGGCCATTTAATAGGAAGTTGCACTGGAGGCAAAGACTTGGTCACAGCCGGAACAAGTGGAATGGGGTCCTCAACTGGGACTAGAAGAGGAGGAGGTGGTGAGGAAGAAGAAACATCACCTGACCCCGAGAAAAACGGAGTGGACTCAAAGAAAGTAACATTGACACATACAAAGGAACGTCGGGAGCTAGGGTTATAACACGTACCCTTTTTGGGTCCGGGAATAGCCAAGGAAAATACACTTAATGGATCGTGCATCTAACTTGCCCCTTCCCGGTCTAAGATTATGAAAAAAACAGACACCCAAAAACCCAAGGAGTACGGGAAACGGAGACAAGGTAGGAAAAGTGGTGAAGGGAGAATGACCTTCAAGGATGGGCGTGGGCATCCGGTTAATTAGAAAGCAAGATGTAAGCACAACATCACTCCAAAAAGGTTTGGGCATATTCATATGGTGCATAAGGGATCAAGCAGTTTCTAAAAGGTGACGGTTCTTTCTCTTAGTTACTCCATTTTGTTGTGGGGTGTAGGTACACGAAGTTTGATGGATAATGCCATATTGTTCCAAATACTCCTAAATTGGTGTATAAAAGTATTCACAACCATTATTAGAACGGAGAATCTTAACGTGTACACCAAATTGGTTGTGAATTTCAGCATAAAATTTTTGGAAAATGGAAAACAATTCACTCATTTCTTTCATTAGGTAAAGCCATGTCATCCTTGAATAATCATCAATAAAAATAACAAAGTATCTATAACTATTGTGTGATGTTAGAGTTCATAGAACAGGGGTATTTTGGTCATTTGGGTTGATCTATTTGAGAGTGAAAGGTCTGTTTTATTAAAGTCTAAGTTGTGTGTCCCATCACTTATGAGGGACAATATTGTCTTTCTTGTAACTAAGTTTATGTGAGATAAATGCAAGTGGGTTGACTAGAGAGGATTGATTTTTCCTGTACTGGCCAAACCCTTCTCCTCTTCTTCTTCTTCTTTTCTTCTTCATCCTCTTCTTCTTATCTATTTTAACCTAGAACTGAATATGGTTTTCACATGGTATCAGAGCGATAAAACCCAGTTTCCTTTTCCTTCTTTTTCTTCTTTCCTCATCGCCTTTCTTCTTCCTGGGTTCGCCGCCAACCATATTAGCTTTCTTCGATTTTCTTCTAGCCTAATTGGAAGCTCAACAAGAGGCCAAAAAGTAGTGGTCATTTTGTGGTTTTGGAGGTGAGTATGCCTCCAGTTGCTGTGGTGGTGGTCGTTGAAGTGGTGTACTAGATGCCCTCTATTTTGTGATACGAAGAGGGCTGTTTGTGGATAGGTATGAACAGTTTTTTTTTGCCCAAGTAGTGGACTACGAATGCTGTGTTTTGGTCTAAAATATTTTTTTTTTTTTTTTTTGTGCTGGTGTGAAGTGATTAGTATGCATATCAGTCTTGTTTTCCTCTGTTTATACCTGGGTATGTGCATTGAAAGTAGGGTTTTCAGTTGCTGAAGTTCACGACAGCAGTGGTGTGGTGGTTGTTTGTACTGTGCTGAATAGTGTGTGGTTGATTCTGAATAGTTGAAAGTAAAGCCTTGTGTCGTGTGGTAGTGTTCACACTGATTTCTGTGGTGGTGTTCATACTTGTGAGGTGAGAATATTTGGTTGAAAATGACGTCAATCGGAGATGGTAGTGACAACAAAATTGGTGTTATGATCTCTCCAGATTACCTAAATGTTTAAATGACATCTATTAAGCTGAATGGTGAGAACTATGTGCCGTGGGCCAAGTCAGTGGAGGTGTTTTTAAAGGCCAAGAAGAAGGTAAAACATGTGAGAGAAGAAAAACCTTCCTCTGACTCTCTAGGGTTTAGTGACTGGGAGCAGGAGGATGCTCAAATTATGACATGGTTGTGGAATAGCATGGAACCAAAAATCAGTGTGAACTTTATGTTTCTAGATACAGCTAAAGAAATCTAGGATCATGCTAAGAAACTGTATTCTGAGCAAGACAATACAACTAGGGTGTATCAGTTGTACCAAGAGTACTTTAATCTGAAGCAAGGCAACCAAAGCTTGGAGGAATGCTATGCAAGTTTGAGAAATATCCGAAATGAGATTAATGTGTATCATCCTCTGACACCGGATGTTTAGGTTCAACAACAACAGCATGAGCAACTTGGTGTGACGAGGTTTCTGGTGGGTTTGAAGGCTGAATATGAACCTGTCCGAGCACAAATACTGGGGGGATCTGCTCTTCCCTCACTTGAAGAAGTGTTTGCCCGTAGGAGGACATCTATTGAGTCTACAGAGCATTCTTCTCTCTCAGTCAGATCTGGTTTGGTGGTGACTAGAGGAGGCGACTGTGGAAATAGAGGTGGTGGTGGTGGTGGCCGTGGACTTCTAGGTAATCGTGGTGGTCTCATGGTTAACTGTGCTGGTGGCCAGAGTAGAGGTTGTGACTCAGGGGGAGGTCGTGGTAAAGGAAGAAGTAATGCCCCTAGGAAGTGCACATACTATGGATTAGAGGGGTACACAGTTAATTTCTGCTATGATTTACATGGTCCACCCAACACTTAGGCTAACCATGCTGTGACTAGGGGTAGTGGTACAACTAGTGAAAGTCAACAAACTGACCCGATCCCCTCCACATCTACTGGTGCTTCTGGGAAGGAGATGGTGAGTGTACCTCGTGCAGTATATGAGCAGTTCCTTTAGACATCTTTTCAGCAGAACACAACTGCCCTTGCCCATTTAGGTATGACTTGCTTGGCTTCCAAGCCTTCACACTGGATCATTGACTTTGGACCCTCGGACCATATGTCCGGGACTCCAAATGTATTTTCTTCACTTTCTCGGTCCACATTTCAAACAGTTACTCTTGCTAATGGTTCTACATCTCCCATTTGTGGTGTTGGTGATGTTGATCTCTCCTCCTTAACCTTATCATCTGTTTTATATGTTCCCAAGTTCTCTTTTAACCTTATGGCTGTTAGTAGATTAACCAAGTCACTTAATTGTTTCATAACCTTTTATCCCTCTTCTTGTGTGTTTCAGGATCTCAAGACGGGGATGAAGATTGGTGGAGGGCATGAGGCACGTGGATTGTATTACCTTGATGGTGGTGGCCCTCCAGTAGCTTTTCAGTTGTCTCTTACTCCTCTTCAATGGCACAACAGACTTGGTCATCTTTCTCTCAAGGTTTTGAAGTTGCTGGTTCCGGAAGTCATCTTTCATCGTTGGATTGTGAGTCGTGTCAGCATGGGAAATATAATAGTCTCTTTTAGTCCGAGAGTTGATAGTTGTGTTTTGAGTCCTTTTTTTTTGTTCATTCTGATGTTTGGGGTCTAATTAAAGTAATGCCATACAATGGTTATAAGTATTTTGTAATTTTTGTTGATGACTTTTCAAGAATGACATGGATTTATCTTATGAAAGATTGCAGTGAATTGTTCTCTATTTTTCAAAAATTTTATGCTGAAATACGTATCCAATTTGGTGTTCATATTAAAATTCTTCGCTCCGATAATGCGAAAGAGTATACCTCAACACCATTTCAGCAATACTTAGAGCATCATGGGATAATTCATCAAACTTCTTGTTCCTACACCCCACAACAGAACAGTGTAGCTGAACGAAAAAATCGACATCTCCTTGAAACTGCTCGGTCTATGATGCTTAATATGAATGTCCCAAAGCGTTTTTGGAGTGATGCTGTTCTCACGTCATGTTTTCTCATCAATCGGATGTCCATGCCCATCCTTGGAAGTCAATTCCCCTTCTCAGTGTTGTTTCCCACTCTGTCTCCGATTCCTCTCACCCCGAGAGTCTTTGGGTGTGTTTGTTTTGTTCAAAACTTGGGGCCTGGTTTAGACAAGTTAGATGCACGAGCTACTAAGTGTATCTTTCTTGGATACTCCAGAACTCAGAAAGGGTATAAGTGCTATAACCCTAACTCCCATAAGTCATTTGTGTGCTCCGATGTCACATTCTTTGAATCGGTTCCTTTTTTCTCGGACACTGTAGTTCTTTCTCCTTCCCCCGTAGTTCCACTTTCTGTCCCTGTTGAGGATCCTCTTCCTGTAGTCCCCATTCCAATTGTGGATTCCCCTCCCGTGCCAGTTACTACTGAGAGGCTACCAATCAGACAAGTGTATACTCATAGAAGAGCACCGGCCCCTCCAATTCAGTCCTTGTTGACAGGTCCTGTGGTTGCATCTTCTCCCTCAGACATTGATCTTCTTATTGCCCTACGGAAAGGTAAACGCATTTGTACTTCTCATCCTATTTCACACTATGTTTCAGCTGCTCACCTTTTTGCTTCCCATCGCAACTTTATATCATTGCTATCATTTATTTCCATTCCCAAGACTGTCTAGGAAGCCCATGCCTCCCCAAGGTGGCGACAAGCAATGGAAGAGGAACTATCTGCTCTACAACATAATCACACGTGGGAATTCACTGCTCTTCCTCCTGGTAAGTATGTTGTTGGGTGTAAGTGGGTCTACATAGTGAAGTATCTTCTAGATGGCAGTGTGGAACGATTGAAGGCCAAGTTAGTGGACAAGGGCTATTCTCAGCTATATGGTGTGGACCATATGGAGATATTTTCTCCTGTGGCTAAAATTGGTTCAGTTCAGGTGTTGATTTCATTAGCTGCTATGTATGATTGACCTCTTTTGCAACTTGACATAAAAAATGCATTCTTGCATGGTGATCTCATTGAGGAGGTGTATATGGCGCAACCATCAGGGTTTGTTGCTCAGGGGGAGGATGGTAAGGTTTGTAGAATCAAAAAGGCAATTTATGGACTAAAACAATCTCCACGCGCATGGTTTGGTAGGTTCAGTGAAGTAGTGAAAAACTTTGGGATGAAACAGTGGCAGGTAGATCATTCTGTGTTCAACCATGACTCAAAAGATGGGAAAATCTTGCTAGTGGTGTATGTGGATGATATTGTCATAATTGGGAGTGACAGTAATGGGATTGACAGGTTGAAGAAATTCCTACAAGACCACTTCAATACGAAAGATTTGGGTAAGCTGAAGTACTTCCTGGGAATAGAAGTTGCATGGTCAAGAAATGGAATTAACTTATGTCAAAGAAAATATGTTCTTGACCTACTTGAATAAACAAGACTGTTAGGTGCTAAACCAACCGAGACTTCTATAATGTCAAGTTGAGTGTTGATGCAGGTGAAGAGTTTGATGATCCTGGAAGGTACAGGAGGTTGGTGGAAAAGTTGAATTATCTGACTATTACCCGACCAGATATATCATTTGCTGAGAGTATGGTGAGTTAATTTATGCAACATCCTCGGATTCCTCATTGGGAAGCAGTTCTAAGGATTGTTAGGTACCTGAAGGGTGCTCCAAGTCGTAGTTTGCTATACAAAAGTGGGGGGACTCTTAAGGTAGTAGGGTATACAGATGCTGATTGGGCTGGTTCTGTATCAGTCAGGAGATCAACTATAGGGTATTGTATCTTCCTTGGTGGCAATCTTGTAATTTGAAAGAGTAAGAAACAAATAGTGGTGTCAAGGATTAGTGCAGAAGCTGAGTACAGGGCTATGGCTCATACCACATAGTGATTTAAAAGGCGCGCCTGAGGTGTGCCTAGGCGCATTTTGGGGTATGCGCCTCGCCTAGGTCCTAGGCGCACCTCTTTCGAAAGGCACGCGCTTAGTGTGCCTAGGTGTGCGCCTGATGCACCTTGCGCCTCAGCCCAGGTGTGCACCTTTTTAAAATGTTGCGCCTTTCTTAAAAAGGCGCACGCCTCGCCTTGCGCCTTGCGCCTTGCGCCTCAGGCGCAAATTGGCCCTTGCGCTTTTAAAACATTGATACCACATGTGAACTAGTATGGTTGAAGAACATACTACAAGAAATGGGGTTCTCAGTTGACAAACCCATGAGACTATATTGTGATAATCAAGCAGCTGTTCACATCTCTTCCAACTCAGTCTTCCATGAGAGAACCAAGCATATTGAGGTCGATTGTCACTTTGTAGGAGAGAAAGTGATCAGTGGAGTGATAACCACATCTCATGTGAGCTCGAGAAATCAGTGGGTAGATCTCTTTACAAAGGGATTATCTCGGGACAAAGTAGATTATATTTGTAACAAGCTGGGACTATATGACATATACTTTCTAGCTTGAGGGGGAGTGTTAGACTTCACAGAACAAGGGTATTTTGGTCATTTGGGTTGATCTATTTGAGAGTGAAAGGTCTGCTTTATTCAAGTCTAAGTTGTGTGTCCCATCACTTATGAGGGACAATATTGTCTTTCTTGTAACTAAGTTTATGTGAGATAAATGCAAGTGGGTTGACTAGAGAGGACTGATTTTTCCTCTACTGGCCGAACCCTTCTCCTTCTCTTCTTCTTCTCTACTTCAACCCAGAACTGAATAGGGTTTTCACATATGACATTATTTTATTTGGACCCCAAACATCTAAATGAACTAAAGAAAAAGGACTTGACATACGATTATCAACCTTAGGACTAAAAGGAAACACGATGATGTTTCCCCAACTAACATGACTCAAACTGCAAAATAGAAAGATGACTCAACGACGGAACAACAAACTTCAAAACTTTAAGTGATGGATGATCAAATCTACAGTGCCACTGAAGAGGAGAAAGAGATGTCTGAAGAGTTGTTGACACACTGCCTCCACTATCAAGATAATATAGTCCACCAGCTTCATGCCCTCCACCAATCTTCATCCCTGTTTTGAGATCCTAAAAAACACAAGAAGAAGGGTAAAAAGTGATAAAGCAATTAAGGGACTTGGTCAACTTACTAACAGACATAAGGTTATAAGGAGAATTGGGAACATACAAAACTAAGGATAAAGATAAAGGTCTATTACCAACACCACAAATGGAAGAGGTTGAACCATTAGCAAAGGTAACAGAGTGTGATGTTGGGCACTAAGAAAGGGAGGAAAACACACCTAGAGTTCTAATCATGTGATCGGAGGCTCCAAAGTCAATAATCCAGGGGTTGGGTTTGGATGCCAAACAAGCCATACCTGAGTGTGCAAGAGTGGTTGTATTCTATTGCAATGTGGCCTGAACAAACCTCTCATACTCATCACGTGGAGCACTCATCATCTCCTTCTCGAGAACATCTATTAGATATTAGAGGGTATCTGAGCAGCTAGATGATCCTGGTCACTGCATGATTTTCCCAAGTTGAAGGTGGGCCATGCAAATCATAACAATAATTGATGGTATGTCCTTCCATACAACAGTGCGTACATCTTCTTACTAGAACTACGTCCTCTACCACGAACTCCCCCTGAATCTTGACCTCCAATACGTCCACCACCATGACTATACATAGGTCCATCACTACCACTATGACCATACACTAGTTCACTACTACCACTACGGCCAGATTGAGCTCCCCGAGCTCCACCTCTAACACCACGGCCTCCCCCTCTTGACACTGCAAAGGCCAACCTATCAGAGATACTATAATTCTTTGTAGGTCCAATAAAGATCCTCTGAAGATGAGCAAACACCTCTTCTAAAGATGGAAGAGCTGACCCTTAGTATTTGTGCCCTCATTGGTTCATATTCAGGTTTCAGTCCTACCAAAAATCTGGTCACATCTAGTTGTTCTCTATGCTGTTGTTGATTTTTAATATCAGAGGTGAGGGGATGGTACACATTCAATTCATTGTGAAGGTTTCTCATACTAGTATAGTACTCCTCAAGACTCTGATTACCCTATTGCAGGTTAAAGTATTCCTGATAAAACTGATACACTCTAGTTGTGTTGTCTTGTCCCGAATATTGCTTCTTGGCATGGTCCCTAACCTCCTTGGTTGTATCAAGGAACATGAAATTCATATTGATCTTAAGTTCCATACTATTCCATAACCAGGTTATAGTCTGTGCATCCTCTTGTTCCCAATCACCATACTCATGAGGCTCAGTAGAGGGTTTTTCTTGCCTTATATGCTTCACTTTCTTCTTAGCTTTAAGAAAGACCTCTACAGATTTCGCTTAAGGCACATAGTTTTCCCCATTCAATTTGATAGAAGTCATCTGAACATTCAGGTAGTTGGTGGGAACCATCACACTAGTTTTGTTTTCACTGTTATCTCCCATATCTGAATTTTTTTTTTTTCTTTCTAATTCACCTTTCACCACACTGCACACTACACCACACTGCACTCAACACCACTTGTCGCTGAATTCTTCACTCTCCGCACAATCCTACTACACAACTACCTGAACTCTCACCACACTACTTGGAACTCACTAACCATTTGATCCACATTGGAATCTGCACAAAACCCACCTATCTAATCACCAAACAATCGACCTGCACTCGACACTCCACTACATCACTTGAACCAGTCCTCTTCTCACCATCGATTGGAGGGGCTTCCTACAAATCACTGCAAACACCCACAAACTTGCTGACCGGAGGCATAGAAACCTCCAAGGGAAGAGGGCGACCACTCCTTTTCAGCCCCTTCCCCTATCTTCAACCGATGATGAAGAAAAAATAAAAAAAAAACCCTAGGCTGAATGCGAGAAAACCAGAATTCTGGGCAGATTCGATTTTGTCACAGTAGCTCTGATACTATATTATAAATCTAATGTGCACTAGAATTCTGTTAGAATTAGGGTTGAAGAACTATTAGAGAGACTAGAAGAAGAAGTAGAAGAAGAAGACAGGAGAATAGAGAAGGAGAAAATTCTGGTTCGAACTAGAGAACTCAGATTTCTCTCTAGTCGGCCAGATTGAATTTATATGTTTCTATCCATAATAACAAAGGACTACTTTGTCCCCACTTAAGTATGGGGCACATCATCTAACAGAAACATTACACATCAGTAGCTTTAAACATAAATATAAAAGACTAAAATACCCCTATACAATTGACATTAACAACAATTAACAAACCTATGTCACTCTATTGTGACAATAGAGCTACTATCAACATTGTTTCTAACCCAATCCTCCATGATAGAACAAAACATATTGAAGTGGACAAGCATTTTATTAGAGAAAAACTTGTGAGTGGAGAAGTGTATACTCCATATGTCAGTTCAGAAGAACAACTTGCAGACATTTTCACCAAGGGCCTTCATCATGTGTGGCATAGTAATTTGTGTGACAAGTTGGGCATGATTGACATCAATGTCCCAACTTGAGGGCTAGTGTTGGAATGGTTTCCTTTATATTTATGATTGCATTTTGCTTAGTTAGGGCCTGTTTGGTCTGGTTAAAATAGCCTTTTTTCCTTTGTTTATGTACTTTGACTACAACAGGAGCATAAGGGTCTTTGCCCTTTTATTTATGGTCGCCCTATATATAAGAACATAAGCTGGTGCCTCTAGAAAGATTAGAACTCTCCAAACCTTTCTCTTCTCTTCTCCTTTCTCTCTTCTCTCTTCTCTCTCTCTTCTCTTCTTCTTCCTTATTTCTTCTCTTTTTCTTCTGCTATTAGTCATCAAAGGAGAACAAATAAGTTCTCAACCAATGAATTGCCCTTGTTAATTTGCACTCTTTGATATCAGGGAGACTTTGTTCCTTTTCTTGAAAAATTCTTGCATATCTTTCCTTCCAAATTGTCCAAAGTGCAGCTGCTTTGATACATTTCCACATGATCCTCACTCTTTTTGTGGGCCATACAAAGACTGACGGGTCGAAAAGCAGACTTTCATCAATGGGTAGATTCCACCTGCAACCAAATAAGGCAAAAATTCAATCCCAAATAGCAATAGCAAAGGAGAAGGAAATTAGTAAGCGGAAGCTGTCCTCACCATTAGCTTTGCAAAGAGTACACCAGTTAGGGGACAAGCACATAAAAAAGGCTTCTTCTTTTGTAGGCAGTCTAAAGTATTATTTTGTTTTGCTAGGAAGTGTTTTATGGAAAATCAATACTTGGAATCCCCTTCAATCAGAAGAAACTCCACATCAAGCTAGAGTGCAATCTGCACTCCTTAAATTGCCGCTAGTAACTCAGCCTTTATAGAGTCCAAGCTCCCAATGGACTTTGAGAAAAGTGATCAAACATTCCCAACCTCATTTCTCAAGACCCCACCCATTCCAGACAGGCCTAGATTACCTTGATTGCTTCCATCAAAATTTAGCTTTAAATAACCTTCAGGAGGAGGTATCCAACTTGCACTTTGTTCCTTTTGGAAGAACACCTTGTCACAGGTGACCAATTCCTCCACAAATCATCAAAGGAAAACGATTGAATAAATCCAATATTTTAAACCAATGAATTACCCTATTAAGCACACACTCCTTTATTTCTTGTAGTCTTCTTTCCTTTTCTTGGAAATTCTTGAATTCCTTTCTTCCCAAATGGTCCACAACAGAGCTGCTCTAGCACACCTCCACATAATCCTCCTTTTTTTTTTAGGTCAAGCAAAATTGGTGGGACAATGATCTGATGTGACTCTAGGCAGTGCTCTATCAACCAAATCTTCCCAAAGGCTTTCCAAGCCAATATTGAAGAGAATTCTATCCAATTTTGAGCATAAGGGATTTTCTTGGAAATTGGACCAAGTGAATCTTGTTTGCAATAGAGGGCTCCTTTAATTCACATAAATCAATAAATTCATTGAACCTTCTCATGCTAGTGGAAATCTGCTTCTGGGGGTTACTTGTTTCATTAGAGAATCTAATTACAGCAAAATCCTCACCAAACACCAAGGACCATCCCATAAGCCAATAATTGCAAACAATTCCTCCCATATTGCATTCCACTCTATAAATATTTGGCTCGCAAACATTCGTTAATACCCACATGAGTACATTCTCAAAGTTTTTGAATTTTATAGATATTGAGAGTTTGCCAATTAGTTCCTCAATGGACTCCACAACATCATCTCTCCATAGTGTAATAATTCCCTTGAGGTTCCCCACAATGGGCAGAATTGTGCTTCGAGAACCCCCTATTTGCTAATGTTGTATATTCATTTATCCTAATATAAGATATTTATAGAAGATAATTTAAATTATAAAATCATTTTTTTGTAGGGATTAAGAATTTAAGACCTTAACATGGACTTGTTTGAGCTTGCCTTGAGGGGCTTGGTACAAAGGCAGCTTGTAGAATCAGGAATGAAAGATGTTTAACATAACATTAACTATTTAAAATAATGCAATAGGGAAATTGAATATGCTTTGTATGTTTTTTTTTTGTATTTTCACTTTGAATATGCTTTAAAGCATTTAATTGGAGTTAATAGGTTTTTTTTTTTTTAAAGCATTTAGTTTAAAATTAAAGTTTGAATTTTTAATTGATACTATTTCAATAATTTCTTATTTCATTTTGAATTTTTTACATTTTTTTTTTGCATTTTTGCATTTTTTTTTTTGAAAATTTGCACCTTGCTTCATAAAGGTGTGTGCCTCACATTACACCTTGCGTCTCAGGCAAAAAATGGCCATTGCTCTTTTTTTTGCGCCTTGCACTTTTAAAACACTGCAAGGGGTAAATAGGAATCAGTTGTACTGCGCTCATATGTAACTTGATTGATGTTTTGTTTATTAGGGAGAAGCTGTATCTCGTGCCTCTCCTAGGGATGCTTGTAATTCTGATCTTTTGGCTTTAATATCAATAAATTATTTACTTAAAAAAATATTACATGTTAAATATCTGCATAGCATTTTAAATCTTCTATGTAAATGGTCCTTGAGAAACTTCTTAGTAATGTCACCACATACCTAAGTAACTGAATGGAAATACAGGACCTAAGTTTTGGGAGAAACAGATATGGTGATACCTGGGAAAAAGTTGGCCAAATCCGGGACAAGTTTGAATACGATAGAGAAAAAAGAATGAGAGAGAAAGGTATGCCCTATGCATCTAAATATCTTTGCTTTCACTAACAATTTGAGCATTAATCTCATTTTTTGCTTCCATCGTTTTTTGTCAATCTTGTTATTTCTTTCATTTTTCTTACTAAAAATTTGATCACATGGAAAACCACTTCATTCATGAATTTATCTTATAATTCTTTACTTAAAAAAACACTACTCAGCAAATTGCACAAAATCTTTTATATTTTGTATCCATGTCAATATTACTTTTTTTCTTGCTATGGCATGTCAATATTACTTGAGTCATATAATTCAAAAGAGTGACATCTGTTAACGAAATAAGATGCTTTTTCATCCTTGGATCTTCCTTTAGTGGCTGATGCACATGGTAGAATAATGTCAAGAACCAAATTAAAGGAGTATTTGGTACTAGCCAGCAGATGGTACATGCTCATTAGATAATAAAATAATATGTTTGCCTGTGGAGTGGGCTATCACCTTCCTCAGAGGCTCAGACCACCTTGTACAATAATAATTCCAAGGTTAGCTTGTTTCTTTCCCAATAAATGAGTTTGGAAGCTCAGTTTCATGTCAGTCATGAGTTGAATGAAAGTAAATATATTTACATAGCACCTGGGAGTGCCAGCTGTCAGGTATGTTATGGATATATGTTGGGGTTACTCCAATGCTGACCCATTTAATCTAACCTCAAGCATAGCCCACCCTTCCCCTCAGAAAAAAAAAACTAGAGGCCAAAATATGAAATCCATCCCACCAAGTTTCTTCTAAACTAGAGTCCTATTCAACTTAGGACTGTAATACTTATACCCTTTATGTGTTTGAGTAATGCGGAAAAACACAGGACAGCATGCAGGTTGAGTGTACCTAAGCCCAAGCCTAAATGTTCACAGAACAGACACATCTAATAGTATGAAGAAAAAAGGAAACTAATGGGGAAGTAGGAAAAAAAGTAGAGAATGTAGAATTTCCATGGACTGATCTAGCCATATGATTAATTAGACAATATGCTATAAGAACTACACCATTCCCAAACTGTTTAGGGACCCCCATTTGTATAAGTAAACATCTGAAATCTCAAGCAAGAAATAAATTAGCCATTCCATTTTCTTGAGAAATATATAAATATGATGTGCAATCAATAATCCAACATTGTTTAAATAAATTCTGAAACTTAATAAGAAAACACTCCTTTGCATTATACATTCAAAATTTCAAGATGCACACCAAATTGATTTTGAATTTCAACATGGAAAGATTCAAAGATGCAGAATAATTCAAATCCAAGCCTTGTTCCAACCATATGGGGTTGGTTACATGAATCCTATTTTGCCATTCTGTTCTGTTCAGTGCCATCCATCATTATATTATGGGCGCTTAAGTCATTTCTTATTACTTCCACCCAAGCTCCCTTCTTGTGGGGCTAAGGATTGTCAAGTCCATGAAAGCCAGGTCTTGTTGAGTGTGACTCAAAAGTTGTGATTGGATGGGTCTCTGGTTCTGCTGTGGGGCTGTGGAGATTTTCTCATTTCTTAAATGAAATACAAGAGCTTAGTACAGAACTTTTTGTGTCCTATAGGTGGATTCTGAGGGAGTTAAATACTTAGGCTGATCTGCTTGTCAAATTGGGGGTGGACAGGGTCTCCTTGTATGGTGTGAATACACTGCCTTTGTAAATGTGTTTGGTTTTTTTTGCTCTTATATATCTTCCTTGTACATTCCTCCCTTTTTGCTATTCAATGAAATAACCTTTTTTTTTTCAAAAAACAGAAAAAAGTTATAGTAATGCAAGTAGGGCAGGCTTTGGCTAATTTTAGTTACTCTAGATTCTTCAATTGATACATGATTAACCCATATGGATGGTGGCCATGCAGATTATAACCAATTAGATGGTATAATCATATCCAAACCACAATACATGCATTTTTCTAGGAGTTTGTTTTTGATAAATGCATTTTTTTCTAGGAGTTTCACATCCTCTACCATGATATCTCCTTGATTGAAGCAGTTGGGGACTTTTCTTGGGCTGCATGAAGAATAGTGATAGTATAATCCCGAGAAACATTAAAAGTGGTGGGGCACGTGCGATTATGAATGGTGAGGAGAACTTAAACTTAACTGGGGTGTTTGCGATGGAGTTAATTCCTTTAAAGATAGTGGCGTTAGGGGAGAGACTAACTCAGTGGGGCACGTGGAAGGAGAAAATGAGACCACGAGGTGACTCGGGGAGGTAAAGGAGACGAAGGTTGATTGAGGATCGAGTTTTGAAAGCCAGTCTCATCAACAAGGCTGGGGAGTTTTTGAAGACACCTCATTTCAGTTTGGGAGTCTTGAAGAAGAGAGTTTAAATAGAGTCAAAGAATTGGGCATGCGTTCAGCCTGAAAATCTTGGGAAGGACAGGTTGTAAGGTTCTTGAGGAGAAAGATCAGTGTGGTAATCACGTTGAAAGTTCTGGCCAAGGGAAGCATTGCGTTGGAGGGGAGGAGGAGTCGGTTTATGACCAGCAAGCAGGTAAGTTTCTTTATTTTGGTGATTTCGCTGTGAAGCTTTCTTCCATTTTGTCCTTCTCTTCCATTTTGTCAGAACAATGGAGTTGGGAGAAGGAGAACCAAGGGGCTGTTTTTTCAAAAGTTCAGTTGGAAGGAAGGGAGGTGAGTTCTGGGGAAGTGGTGAAGGAGTTAGTAAGGTGGGAAAGGGGATGGCAAGGAAGGAAAGTTAGGTAGGGCTGACGGTGAAGGGGCTATTAACAAGTGACTGTCTCGTGCTGTGATGAGGGTGTGAATGGTAGGATTGGAGTGCGGGAATTTCCAGCAGTTGGAAATCGCAACTGGTAGGGTTGGAATTCATTTAGGTCAAAAAAGAGTGGACAAGGAAGGAGACACTGAACCATTAAAAGGGATGAAGAAAGCCAAAGAGACAAACAAGTTTGATCCTGGGAATTAAACTTGATGAGGGACATTGTGAGGCATTTGATCCTGAAGATTAGACACTTTTTTATGTCGAGGGTTTCCATGTTTTTCTTTTGTTAGTCTTTGTGCTTTTGTAATTGGGTGGTATCCTGTTTTTATTTTATTAATAAAATTTTTATTTTTTACTATTCAAATATAAAACACCACCATTGTTTTCATGGGTTTCACGATCATCACCCTTTCCCCCATTAACACCAGTAAACAGACCCCCTCGAATTCCATAACTTCTACCTCTATTGTCCCAACTAGCATTTTCTAAGATTACTAAGGCAAGTTGATATGTAAAAGATAGGTCCTGGAGAGTTCAATGAAACTCTCCCAACATGAGAAAAACTTCCACTAGTTCCCAAGATTTGATCTTTGACCCATGTGTAAGCCTCAAGAGTCAAGCTACATCAAGATTTTCCCAATGCCTCTTCTGTCTCAGGCCTGAGGTCAATATCTGATACTTACCTAATTCATTGTAAACATGTTTAAGAGTAGCACAATGATAATACTCTTCATATTTATTCATAAAAAAAGATAATTCTCTTCATGGTCTTTTTCTTCTTGCTGTGAGCCTGTGATCATAGGTACTCCTGAAAAAGATGGTATACTCGGTCGATATTGTTCTACTGTGAATAGGTTGCTTGGCATAATCTCACATTTCCTTTGTTGTGTCTAGAAAAACACAAGATTCATATTGATATTGGCTTCTTGCATGCCATTCCATAGCCAGGTCATAATGAGATTCTCTTGAACCCATTCATTATAAGAATTCATTTCAGCCTTTGGGTTACTATCTGTTAACTTTTCCCTTCATTGTAAAGGACACCTCAAGAGATTCAGCCCAAGGAAACCTAACTCTATTAAGTTTAATGGAGGTTATCTATACAGTAATGAGATGAATTCATAACCAATCATGTTTTAATACCACACTCCATTGCACAAATTGGCACATCCTAGTAAAGTCCAACACCTTAAATCAATCAATACATTTTCAAATAACCAACAACAGCACCTCAGCAATGCAGACAGCCTTCACAATACCACACTCGAATTAACACATTCATTGAATGAAGAAGTAATTGGCAATAACCATTTGTAACACATTCCTCAACCAATCTTAACAACCTCGTAACACTGCAAATTAGACCTTTTCTCATTGATATCCCTGTTGGAGACAAGAATGTCTTCATCACCGGGAAACACCATAGTGGGCAACCATTGATTGTTACAAAAGACATGGGGAAAGTAAGGAGAGGAAAATGTTTGTCCCCCATGAAAAACCCTAGATTGATTCTCATTCCTTGGGGGAATGAAAAAACATTTAACTTGTTGAGGGCTTTAGAAAAGACATGCTCTCAGGCCTCAGAAATGATTCATTTGTTATTCTGATACCATGTCTTGACCTCAAAAGAAGAACAAGAGAGCAGGAGATCATAAAGAGAAGAGAGAATTGATGGGAGAAAATGAGTAAGACATTCTAGTGAACCCATTTATTTATTAATTTTTTGTGAACATAAAATATCGATGACTAGAATACCCCCATATTTTAGAATTCTTCTCAGGTTCTTTGTGTGTAGGAAATTCAATCTGGGCAGATACTTAGGCAGCACTCACAGGTCTTAAGAGTTTGGACAAGGCATAGCATGGTTAAAGGTGATCAGGTCGCCTGGAAGTTATGTCTTCAGAAAGCTGAAAAAATTAATAGACACCTGCAGGCACAAGTAAAATGGATTCCAAGGGCTGCCAATGGTTGGCAGATGTATCAGAAAAACAGGGGGTATTAAGAGGTCATTTGTACTGGGGCTGCCAAATTGGTTTTTTCTTTTATTTTTTGGAGGTTAGCTGAGGCTAGCCTCCTTAGATGGGATCTCTCCTTAATGATGTACCTTAACCTCTTTTTCTAATTAATGAAATTCTGTGCTGTTACTCATAAAAAAATAAAAAGAATACCCATACAAGTAGCTACTGCTAAAATGACATAAATACCCTTTATACTATTTCTAACAGCTCCCACTCAATCCTATTAAAAGAATTAAGGAAAAAATAGCATGCTGAGCCAGGAACGTAGGGAGAAAAAGAAAGGTAAGACTTTTACCGATTCTCTCATTTCCTTCTTACTACAATAACCACGACCATTGTTGGAGAACAGTGAGAGTTAACCACTAAAGAAATGAAGGGGATGTTAAAATTATCTAACATTCTCTTGAAGTTTGTTTATATCTAGGCAACCAATTAAGGTTACAGATTGTACTAAAATTTCCTCTTTTTCTTTCTCTCTTATACATGTAAACATTATGACCCTACAAGATGGGATGGTTGTAACTGATACCAACCTGAACCATTGGCATACCAAATCTAACCTTGTACAGAGCATTAGGGGTGAGTAGGGGGCTTTATCCAATTAATCCACTCCTAATAGGCAATGTGGTTGGTAGAAACAGATATCGAGAAGTGTAGGGGCTTAAATGGTTTTTATTGGGCTGTGGTGGATGCATGATTGGTGGAGAAGATATAGAGAAGAGGGGGTTTTTTCAAGGAGGTGAGATTGGATTTAATTTTTTTTAAATAATATTGTTCTGAAAATTGATAGGAGGGTCAGTCTGTATTATGGTGTGGGTAGTGGGGAGTGTGGTAGGAAGGAGAACAAGGACCACTTGACAACCCCTTTCCACTACCAGTTTAGGTATGAATTACATTTTATAGCAGGGTATACAAATTCAAACATAAATGTACTTATGTGTTGACATTGACACGATTTTAGTTCTATTGGCTTGGAGATAATACTTAAATGTAACACAATGCAGAAAATAGGTCCAATGCCTAGAAAGTTATGTTCTCCAACTTAGCATGAAGCCATGAAATGGCATCAGAACTCAGTACTGTAGTGGTTGCATATTGCTAGGTGCATCAGGTCAATGACAAATATAGTACTGTTTATATAAAGTTTTTTCTTTTAGTTGTGGAAATGCTTCTTTTACCTCCATAGGGATGGGGCACTATATGCCAGACCTCCTTAGATGGCTAGTAGGGATGGCCTAATGTGGAGAGCCTGCCATCCCACGAATTTGAATCCATGCTTCCTCAAAGCAAGGTGCCAATTGCCAAGCCATCAATCATATGTTTAGTAGAGCAGGGTGCTCCAGTAGAGGTGTCAGTTGGACTGGATTTGGTCCAACCTGATCCAGTCCAAATGCGAGTCCACTTACAAATGGACTGGACCCAATCCAGTCCAAATCCAATACAAACCAAATCCAATCCAATCCATTAAAATGTAAATGGAATGGATTGGATCCATTCCAAACCGAATGAAATATCAAAAATTATATAAAAAACAGAACATATAAAAAATTACAAAAATATATTAACATGAAGAAAATCTGAAAATTACAAAAATATACCCTTTTGGCATTGAAAAAGCACTTTTATAGAAGTGCTTTCATAAAAGTACTTTCATAAAAGTGCTTTTGTACAAGTACTTTTATAAAAGTACTTCCGTAGAAGTGCTTTTATAAAAGTACTTTCCTATAAGTGTTTTCATAAAAGTGCTTTTTCCATAAAAGTTCTTTTGTAAAAGTGATTTCATAAAAGTGCTTTCGAAAACTATTTTTTTTTTTTTTAAAGTGGTTTTATTAAAGTGCTTTTATAAAATTGCTTCTGTAAAAGTGATTTTGTAAGTATTTTTGTAAAAGTATTTTTGTACAAGTGTTTTCGTAAAAGTACTTTTCATAAAATTACTTTTATAAAAGCGTTTTCGTAAAAGTGCATTCATAAAAATACTTTCAAAAAGTGATTTTATGCTGGCTTCAGTTTTGATCAGTTTCAAATTGGACAAGGATTTGGCCTCATGATCGGATTATTGGAAATTTGGTTTAGGTCCAATTCAGACCAATAAGAATATGGACCAATTTATTTTGGATTGGCCCAATCCAATAATTATAGTGGACTGTCTAAATCTGATTTGATAAGGTTTGGATCGGATTGGATCCAATCCAAAATCGGTCGATTGACACCCCTATACTCAGGTTCCACTGGCATGGTGTGGGGAGAGCCTGTCATTCCATGGGTTTGAACCTGGGCCTCCTCAGAAGTGAGGGATGACAATTGCCAAGTAACTTTAACAATGAATCTCTTCAAAGTTTGTATTGGTTGTATAAACTTAAAGAGGATAATATTTAATACTCAGGGGTTGCTTTTTAATATAGTATATTTTCTGTTAATGCATTCTATTGATTCTTCTTGCAGCATTTGCTCCCATGAATAGTGGGATTGGGTTCAATTTTCGTGATTCCAGTTCCAGGAATCAGCCATTTGATGCCCATAAATACTTTTCTGAGTCTGAAAGGGACAGGGGAGAAGTCTCGCAACATACTGATTACTAATTGGATTTCACAACCATCAGTGCATGTAATCCTGAGATGGTTAGATGTGTTGCCTTTCTCATTCCATTATACCTTGAACTCTTGTACCTAGGAATCTAGGATCAGTGATTGAGAAGGCAAGCTTTCATGGTTGGAAACCAGGTATACAAGTGCTTAATTATGTAGGAAATTTTCTGTTGTTGATTTGCACTTTATGTTCTCTTAATTTAAATTTTCTGTGCATGCATAAAGATATACTATTTACTTTATGCAAGATGTAGGAAATCCATGGCAAACCCCTGTTTTAGCCGGTGCAAAGATAACATGGCCACTGGTCAATCGAGACCATCTATCCGAAAGGTTTTCTACTTATCTTTTCAGGTTAATTCAGTCCTGTCTACTAGAGAACGGTGATCTCTTTTCCGGTGTGAAGGAAACTTGTATGAAAAGAACATGTCGAGTGCTTTTGTGCATCTAGAGGTATAGGACGACTGTATATAAGATTCCCGCGCAAGCTCCAAGTTTTTTTGTTTTTTTGCTGGTAATGCCAATCATCCTTGGGTCATTGGTCGCCTAACTGATTTCTGTCATAAATCCATTCTTGTATTGTAAATTATTCGATGTCCATTATGTATGTGGGGGTTTCGGTGGCTAGTTTTATAGCAAGGGGCCTTTCATAGGGGCAAATCTTTGGTGGCCGTTTGAGAAAACAGCCCGAGCCTGCGCTGTTTTTCAGCTTCAATTAATTCCTTGTGTTTTTGGTTTAAGGAATGTTGGTTGCAATTATTCTTTGACCCCGCACACATGATAATGTCGTGCACAAGGAAGCTCCCAAACAGCCCGGGCTATTTTTCCCACCCTCCTCTCCTTAAGTTTTGTTTTTGTTTTTTGTTTTTGAATAAGCCCGTAGGCAATTCTTTCATTCATATCTTCAACAAGTACAGGCAAAAGGAAATCAGGCGGATTCGACCAAGTTAAGGTCTTGTAGAGATTACAAGCAAATTTTGCAATTAAATGTGCTGCTCTATTGCCTGTACGAGGCCTAAATGAGATAACAGTAGACTGAAAGTCTTTCAAAAGTCCGTGAAATAATGGAGAATAACCACCAAGGGATGTCAAATTGGTCATCCAACAGGGCTTGGACCATCTTTTGAGCATCACCCTCAATCCAAACATGAGTGATTTGCAAGTCTGGCGCCATTTGAATACCTTCTTGGAAAGTGTGAGCCTCTGAGATATTCGGATCGGATAAAGGAAAGTTGACCGCTCTACCAAATAAGAACTCACCTTCAAGGAATTCCCGTCATGTATTCACATCATTGTTTTTTGGAGAATTCTTCTCCAAGCTCTTCCTCTGAAATTTAACCGCTCTACCCTAAATCAATTGCCGAATTCAGTCATGATCTCCCCAGAAATTTCAGTCGTTAAAAGTACCCTGCTTAAGTTTATAGGTTCATGTTATCCCCAAAAGTATAGACAGTAAATTAGTAGTGTTTTTATTATTAATTATTAATATTTTTATTGATTAATTTTATTACTATTGTTAGCATTAATTAATATTTTTATTTAGTATTACTAGTGTGTATTTAATTAACATTTTAGTAAATTTTAAGTAAATTAATAATAATTATTCAATAATTAATTATTTCATAACTATTTTTCGTAGTTATTAATTAATTAATATTTATATTATTTAGTATTTTTATCAATATTTTATATTATTAAATTATTTTATTATTGTCTTATGAAAAATAATAAATTTGTATTTGTTAAAGAATAAAACCTATTCAAGGACCTCACTTAATAGCTTAAGCTTTTAGGTTGAATGGTTCTCTAAGAGTATTATAAAATAATTAATTAATTATTCAATAATTGTTTTTTGTTGACTATTAATTAGTTAATATTTTTTATTATTTAGTATTTTACTAGTACTATTTTATTTTATTAATTGTAATTAAATTATTTTATTATTGTCTTATGAAATAATTAATAATTTATTAATGGATAATAAGTCTAATATTATTTATTAAAAACACTAAAAGGGGTTTTTTCGATTAAACAAGTTTCTCTATTTCCCACTTGTTTCCCACCATTAATAATTTAAGTGACTTGGGTGGTTGGTTTTCATGCCATTGGATTATTTTTGGTTTAAAATACGGAACTGGCACATACGATAATGAATCATGTTTGGTTAGTCTTCAGTTCCTTGCCGACCCAGCAAGCGAATGAGTGTTTTTGAGAACATGGAGAATATATAGGTTGTTTTTGGATTGCTGTTTCTACCTCAAACATTTGGGTACAGATTTTTAAGAGATTTTTTCTACCTCAATCGTTTTGGGTTGACCAAAATTACAAGTTGCTGTTTATACTTTAAACGCCACATGATCAATACAAATTTGATTTGTGAATTGTCCCACATGCATTTTGCTAGTTGTGATTGTCAAACATATTTTTAACCAATTTGTTTTGATCCAATCCAAAATGTTTTAGGCAAAAACAGCAATGGTACCAAACACTTAAGTATCATTAAACGATTAAGGAAATGAGTCAATGACATGTGGCATATTGGACTGCCATGCAGTTTCAGTTGGGGTTATCGATGTGCACTCCTTGAGTCTTCAAGTTGGTTAGTTCCACTTCTGACCCCGCATAGGAAATGTATAGCTCAAAGGCCTCGTTTGTTTTGCAGATTCTAATAGAGGAGGGAAAATGGGTCAATGGGATTGTGATTGCCATTGATCAACTCTCCCATGTTCTTTTTAAGGATTTAGGTGGGTATCTATGGTAAATATGTTTTTCTTGTGTATCACTTACTCAGGGGCGTGTTATCTTTCTTCCACTTTGGAAAGTTAACTTTCTCGAGTTGAGAGTAAATGCTCAAAATACAACCTATAAAAAACATCTATTAAAGCAATAAAATCTAAAAGACATGGATTTGAGCCCAAAGCTAAAAATGACAAAAGATAGAAAAATTAACCACTTACTCGAGAAAGTGGGTGAGGCAAAAGAACATGGGAAAATGGCTCTTGATAAACGAACAAGGCCAAAATATTAGTTCCAAACCCTTCTAATATTAAGTTCATATGCCTCACTTATCCATTGATCCCCTATCGGTTTGATTGGCATATGACCCATCCTTGTCACAAAAATAGGTTAATTGTGTAGGATGCTTCCTTTTTATCCCAATAAGTGAGCCTTACTTTGTTTAGTTCATCAAAGGCTCAACTACCAAAGAATGCTCCATCGGAAAATTATTTAATGCATGGTTTATGAACCGTCGTTGATTCGGATAGTTGGACTGTTTGGTCTGGAAATCAAATCGGTTATTTCACCCATAACTCACCCCTTGGCCAAAACTATTGATTTGGTCAATGACCTATTGACCCGGGCAATTGAGTCGTTGACACATTTGACTTGGACAATGATTTTTGGTTGTTTTGTCATTTTAATTATATTTTTAATTTTTATTGTTTTTTAAATTGAAATGGGCTGTCTTTGAACCACTGACCTGGAAACTAGTGGCCAAAGTGGTTCCAGTTTGGGTTAGTTTCTAAAACATTGATCTAAGGGCTCAATGTGGCCTTAGAGATTCCTCTTACCATCCTTCCTTTGTTTATCCCTAAATTTGAATCATAGATTCCTTTGCCATGTGGCAAGACTAAACTCTCCCTTTCACTACCCATAAAGAGGTGCTCAATGTGGCCTTAGAGATTCCTCTTACCATCCTTCCTTTGTTTATCCCTAAATTTGAATCATAGATTCCTTTGCCATGTGGCAAGACTAAACTCTCCCTTTCACTACCTATAAAGAGGTAGGTTCTGTGGTCTGTGCCCCTCCACCCCACTCAAGAAAGAAAAAAAATCGAGAGAGAGAAAAAAAGATTAAACTATCCTTATGGTTTAGCTAATTTACTAATTTTATTCTTACTGTTTACATATTGTCTAAGAGTACCTCTAAGTTTTTCAACAATTGACTATGTCCTCCTTACCATTGACGTCTGTTAATGGAAATAAATCAAAGAATAAAAAGACTACTTTATCCATTATTCTCCCTCAAATTTTCAAAATGAAATTAACCGATTCAAACCTATGTGGTTCGACAACATCAATCAATAGAATTGTTGCTGTAGTTGCCGTCAACTACGTTCATCAAGTAGAGAAAGGAATCACGTCCCTGAATATGAATGGATGAATCTTTGGTGCACCAATTCCTCCCTGACGATCTACGAGGGAGAAGCAGGGGAAAGAGATGTGACCACAATATGAGGAAGAACGGGGTTGAGCTGTTCTTGTGTTAGTGTCAGCGGTTTTGTAATATAAGAACGGGGTTGATTCGTTCTTTTGTTACATGTGTACAGCTAAAAGGAGATTCGGAGTGAGGTCACAGCGGTGGGATTTTGGGGTCTAACAGATGAAGGTGACGAAGGGGGCAAGGGCGACAAGGGAGGTGGATGGAGCGGGCACGTCCACCAGACGCTGTAGATGAAATCCTTTTCTCCCAAATTTGATTTCAACTAGTCGCTGTAGGAGCAGGGACGTCCTCCGATCACATGTCCATCAGGCGATAGGGGAGGTAGAATGAAATCCCTTTCTCCCATGTGGGTATTGCATGATCAAATGGATTCTTTTCTTTTGGTAAGCATTGATTCTTGGGATAACTACTCCACCTCAGAATTCTGAACTCCATCCATGTGGGTATTGCATGATCAAATCGATTCTTTTCTTTTGGTAAGCATTGATTCTTGGGATAACTATTCCACCTCAGAATTCTGAACTCCATTATAGACCTATAACAATTCAAAATTTTAAAAACCTCCCCCTATAAAGTTATAATACCAATACCCACCCGTAAGCTAAGATTTATTGGAGGTGGACTAAATAGTAAAAACCCCTTTATTCTTGGCTTCTTTGTTTCTTTTTTAATCATTAATTTGTTAAATTCTTTCTAGTTTCAGTGTTGACATATCCTTTATGGGTTTAAACCCTAAACCCCAAATTATGTCAGGCCTCTTTTCTAGAATGGATGGACTATTGCCGGAGCATGGCTATGATCAGTCATCTCGGTAAATCTGCATCGTGTTTTGGCCTGAAACGATCTCTGCAACAGGGGGTCTTAGCTATTATCATCATCCTGGACCATTTTTTTCTCTCAAACTGCAATGCTAAGTCGGGCTTGTAACCAGGAGACTAGCAAGAAGGGGAGACATTTTAGGTGGAAATTTTGATTAAAAGAAGGAGAAGAAAATAGATTTAACCGATGCCCACCATCACACTATATATCATGTTAAGAATCCGTGTGGACTCCACAAATGATGCCTTAGTCAATATAAGTAATTGAGACAACAGTAGGGCCCCGTTGTCAGCAATGTGTCAAATTTTCCTAGCGTCCAAGCAATTTTCTGTGACAAACAGATACACATGGTTCACTTGGGCTGACTAGTAGAGACCAATTCTGAAAAGCAACTGTTGGCTTTGGTCCCTTTGTAACATGAAAGAAGAGTAACAAACTCCGGACTGAGAATTTACTTTGAATTTTGTACTCATCTCCAAAACATGGGCAAAAAGAGAAGGGCATCTCCCCTGCTTCAACGGTAAGAATTGATTCAACAGGGCCCCCACCCATGAGGGCCCTATTCCGACGTTTACAATGGAATCTACTTTATACCATACCCCACAATGCCGAATGCTCTCAAGACAGACAAACTAGAGGTCATCTGTTCTTGCAGAGGCACAAGATAAAGAAACTAAGCGACAATGTAGCAAAGGCATTATATACTCGAGTACCTGCTTGGCTGCTTCTTTTCTCCTTGATAAGCTGTTACTCATCTAGGAGGAATTGGGGTGCACACATGCACGCCTGAATGCTTTGAATCTCAGGCACACGCCTGGTCACCTTTTACCTTTCCATCGCTTTATTTTTAAAGCACCCATGAAGAATATTTGACACTAGAAACCTTATCTGATACTCATGTCTATTCTCCAAGACTCCAAACTAATTGAACCAGTGGGGATTGAAAGCAAATGAAGTGGGTTTTGTCATTTCTGTGGTGTGGATTGATGGCCCCATGAAAATGGCAATTCTGATACCTTTATCCATTCTCCACCTGAGTAGAACCGGTGGAGATTCAAAGTAGGTGAAATGGATTTGTCATTTGTGTGGTGTGGATTGATGGTACCGTGGGAATGCAACTCTTTGCCTGTTAAAGCTTAAAACACAGTGATCTCAGATTGGTTACTTTTAGAAAGGTTTGCTTTAGACCCATAACGCTAAACTATTCAACTCTTACTTTTTAATTTATTTCTTTTACCTAAATTCTCACCACCCAACTTTCCTGCTAAGGTTATTATTAATTAGGTGGTGATAGCTAGACACTGCTGCAACACTTTTTAATGTTTTAACAAACGAGGTAATTTGTTCATTGGTATTTGTGACTTTGAAAGGACCACAATGCATAATTTGAGCATCAAAAACACTTTTCATTTAAGGCTTCTACAAACCCTAATTCCAACATTTGTTGTTTCAGTACAAGAGATTCAAAATGAGACCCATCAGTCTTAGGTAGTGCTGCTGGCTTGGCTTTTGTATAAAAACATTGTAAATTGGGAGAAGTTTATTAAAATGGTATCTGTTATATATTAAAAAAAAAAGTTAAAATGGTATCTGATGCCAACAAGCACTACGAAAATTAGAACCCAGAACCCATATCTTTTCTCATTCTCCTGTAATTGTAATTGGGCCACAGATAGAATATTGCCCCATTAATGCAACTCAAACAAACAAGCACTTAAAACTCTGTTTCTCTACACAAAGAAATTCCATCAAGCAAATGGCGAAATGCTTTCCTTATTCACACAACGCAAGTGGGCACTAGACACCTTGAAAAAAACCCAAACATCTTCTTCTGCAAAACACAGAAACAACAAAGAGGAGGAGGAGGAGTCCCATGTAAGCGGATATTGGGATTTTAAGCAACAGAAACTACACACAAAACCCAAGCTCCCAGATAATAATCTCAAATAGAATGAAGATTGAAGAGGGGGAGAGGCCTTTACCTTCCTAGGGTAGGAACGGAGAAGCTCAGGTGGAATTTTGTATAAATCTTCATCAACAGCTTTAGGAGCCCTGGGCGGTGGTGGTTGGTGGCGGTGAACGTAAGCTTCTTGATCTTTGCTTGGCGGTCCCGTCACGTCACAGACCCTTCCTTGCTTCTTTGGCTCCTTATCATGCTGCGTATACCGCTTCTCCACTTCCTTTGTCTGCATCATTCATTCCCACAATGTCATTAACTATTTCCATATATCACCCCCAGGCCCCATCTATGCATACATACATGCATTCAATTCACTGACAACGTACACATCAAAGCATTAAATTGTTTCACGGATCGTTGCATGCATCAATCATAAATCATGATCGATCACATGAAATCATGAATACATATGTATACGTATTCTACCATTTCAAAATAACAAATACATGAATGATGAATGATTTTTCTTTTTGTAGGAAATTAAGGTAAATAGGAGAATGGATTAGAGGATATAGAAGAATCAAGAGACTCCATTTGATCTTTGATAAAATTACATGAAAAATTAATTCCAGAAAACATGAACACTACCTTTCGACGAGAGACAGCAGTTTTGGGCGGTTTCTTGAGATCATCGTTGCCATAGAAATCACTAACAACGTACAAATCTCGTTCACAGGCGCTGTAGCGGAGCAACCCAGCTTGTCTTGCGGACTCGAAGTACTGAGTAATTGGGAGATCATTCGCATAATCCCAGTTCCCAAAAGCGGGAACGTGGCTTCTTTTCCAGTAATCCTGGACAACAAACAAGAATATGAAAACAAATTACAGAAGAAAACAAGGATAAGGTTCTGGGTTTGTTTGGAAGGGTTAAAACTTACAACATCCATTGTTTTTGGTGGTGAATGGTGATGGCGGCAATGTTATTGAAGTGAGAGTATCAGAGTGTCTTCTTAAGAAGAGCTGAGCAGAGCCAAGACCAAAGAGAGAGTGTCCTTTGCTTTGCTTCTTCAGTGGGTTGTAGGAATTTAGAAAAGCGGAGATTTAAAAAGGTGGGGTTCTGGGGATCCAGGAGCATAAATTCTACCCAATTAAATACACAGCAAGACTAGAGAGGTTGGTAGTATACCAGAATTCTCAGTTTTTTCAAACAGAGTGGTTGCACACAGAGAGAGAGAGAGAGGCTGAGGGACGTAACTTTTTCAACTTTAGCTTTTATAAATGCTTTTGCTTCTTGTCTGTCGCTGACGAGTCCCCCATCTCGATGATCTCTTGCCGGTAAAGAAAGTTTTCTCGAATCTCAAGGTGGAAGGTAATAGCCTTTACCTCCCGTGTACATTAGAGAATATAAAGAAAAGAGAGAGAGAGAGAAAAGCCGAACCAATGCGGCCGGTCGAGCCAATGACCTGGTATCCACCCTTTGGTAAACCCATCCACGGAGAACAGTTAAACCCCACCTCTATCCACTTTTTCCCATTTCTCTTAAATTCACCCTTACTTTTTAAAACCTTGTGTCATAGAATTTTTCTTATCTTTATCTTCATCGTTAATGACCAATAACAGATGTTGTTCTGTTGTTCAGTTACCCTATTAATTATTCTTAATGATCAAATTAATCCTGATTCTGTTAAATAATTATTTAATGAAGAAAATAAATAAAAAATTAAAAAATGTTTTTTTTTTCTCTTTTATATTCCTCAAGCTCAAAGGCTAAAACCCAAATTCCCAAAACTGATCATCTCCTAATTCCCAAATCTCAAATGGAGCAAAAAATGATAATCTCCTAACTCCCAAAATCTCATATGGAGCCTCAAATCCGAGTTTGTTAGTAATTAAAAAGGTCAGAATAAGTTTAAGAAAAATGGCCAACCGATGGTGACTCAGTTAGTAGGATCTCTGATTCTTCTAAACAAAAACCTAAGAACAAATCTCACTGCCACCAAGTTTAAAGAGTAATGAAAGAAACAGATGAACAGTGAACGAGAGAGGATAATTTAAAATACTTAATTAACAGGAAAGAGAAAAACATGATTGAAAGGGGAATCAAAACCAATCCGGATGAACCGGGTTGACCGGTGTTAAACCCGTCCGACAACAATTAAAAAACATGAGTATGACTAACGGAAAGCAAAGAATATTTAAATCCGGGAAAGCGAGAAGCAAAGTATAGAGACCTTAGCCTTCGCCTGCGATTTGTGTTCCCCTCTCTCTTAACTCTGAATCCTGATTCACCTCGGGGAGTGAATTACTCTGGAATTTTGACTCCAAACTCACCTCGGGCCCCGTGCAAATGACCAAACTACCCTCCATCCTCTCACAGTGTTAATCTCTCTCCAAGTGTCCTCCGCCACAGAGAGAGATAGAGAGAGAGAGGGGATCAGAATGACACTCTCAGGCAGGTCAACCGGCAGCAAGCGAAGCGGGGCGGTGGGTGTGTGTGTCTCTCACTCTCTCTCTTACTGACAGACAAGTAGTGGAAGTAGTACTGAGTACTGTCCGACAAGGGAGCGGAGATCGAATTCCGATGGGTCGGAGACTGAGGAGTGAGAAGACTTCCTCTGGTGGATCACGTGATTGCTGGTGGTTTTAATGAATTGGTTTGTCTTTTTCTGTTTGAGGCATGGGTATTTTGGGAAGGAAATTTGGTGATAGGGGTGTAAATTTGTGTCGGGAAATGATTTGACCTTGTGAGATGCAGTTGAGACAGCGTCACTGTGGAGGCACAGGGGAGACTGCGAGTGAGTGACGTTTGGGATACGGTGGTAAAGAGGGAATGGTGAACCTCGCCTCGCCTCGCCTCGCCTCGCCTCGTACCTTGAACCCTTGATGAGCTCGCATTTAATGGGTTTGGACTTTGGTGTGGACCGATGGTGGTCTTCAGTCTTCTGATGAATTGGCTCGATCGGGCTGTCGCAAAATCAATCACTGTCCATCAGTCACCGGCGGCAACATTGCATTCCCAACGCCAACGGGGCTTGCTTGCGTGAGTTGCTTCCACTGCGCAGGATTAGGAGGGCTCGACGTGACTCCTGTTTGGGTTGGGTGGGCTAGACGCCTGCCTGACCCCAACTCGAAGAACCTATCAAAACTGAGTAGGGCTTGCTTGCTCTATATTTGGGCCGGATACTATCGGCCCATTAGCAGTGATGTTGTGTCCGTCTTTCACTGGGAGTTGCAAGTGAAGGGAGGGCTGTGACTGTTGCCGGAGCAGGAGCAGGTGCAGGTGTATTTTAATAGCTGGATCCCTACAGAGTACAGAGTGCCTGTGCCGCAGCCCGCATGAATATACAATGAATTCAATGTACGGTCTATAGAATTCTTCTTATACATGGGGGATACGACAATGGATCCCTGTTGTAAACTTAGTTCAGAATGAGAATGAGTTACAGCTCTACACCTAACACCAATTCCAATAATTTTATCCTCCACATCAACTCTGTCCGTCCACTTCTCATTCTCAATCTCAAAGCTAAGGGTGGTGGTAGTTGACCTTAACAAGGAATTGCCCTCTCCTCTCAACAAAAAAAACACTCCCATGACCAGAAGTCTGGGACCTTGGGACTCATCCCTGCATGAAATGTGCAGACACAGATGTTCCAACGTTTTACTATTGGCTTGCTTTTTAATCGGGAGGAAGAGACTTTGGATTGGATTCCTTTACAAGAAATTAAGGTTATGTTTAAATAAATATCTGCGTTTGAATTTTGGGTAGGAATGTAAACGGATCAGATTCAGTAAAATCTGAATTCGATTTGATTATTAGATTGGATGTTAGACCGGGCCTCGGATTTTTGGTTATCATTGATAGGTTTAGTTTTGGGCTGTGCTGAACAAAAATGTGATAGAAAATGTTTCAAGGGTTTGCTAAATGTTTCATTTAAATAAGAGTTATATATATTGTGTAAGTATTTACTATATATAAGACAAGTATGTATAGGATTATAGGAATGACAACATAGTGGCAAATTCAAATATCCTGCCCCATACCCCAACATGGATAGAAATCCTAGCCCCATCCCTATCTTCATGGAGAATGGGGATCTCCAAATTTACCCTGCCCATCATTACTACTTCCATAAATATATTTAGACACACACATATACAAGTGAGTCTAAATCTTCTGCCCACGAGAATTCTGCCCACATTTGCCCATATAACATTACAGCCACACATAAAGAATATCTCATCCTTCTGCATATACTATGCAAGGGGAGAAGTTCCCAATTCACACAGTAATGTGTTATGAGTAGACATGGGCAGGAGATCCTATATCCCATACAAACACTTTGAATTGGAGCATGTTTGAGATTGAGCAGGTGGACAAATACCACACCTTGATTAAAATCTAGAGCCCATGCCAATACTTGCCAGTTGGCAAATAGGAGAGGTAGCTAGGGTCGACTACAACATCTTTCTGAATGTTTAAGGAGAAAATAATGCAGGGCACTATTCCTGGGACGCCCATTAATTTGGGGAGCCTGGTCAGTGAAGATTGGCTGCTCACAATCCAAAAGTAGGCCCCAAGCAAGACATCTTACACTGACGAAAAAGTACGAGCCATGCCCAAACAAAACAGGCTAGCTGTAGATTACACTGCGCACATTGACAAAATTGTTTTGCTCTAACAAAAAGCATCTCCTAACAGTAGTTTTGGAGCCGGTTGGCTTTTGGTGTGGACAGCGGAGGGGTCTCCGTTGTTCTTAATCACCCAAAGTGTGAACCGATTTAAACTATGTTCGTTAAACCAACGTTCACATGTGATGTGTACATATCGATATGTCTACGTACTTTCCATGCAAAAGTCTTCTAATTCTCATCTGCCACCCTATGACGGATCTTGTGGAACCACTCAACCTGACTCAATCAACAAATCATGGGTTATATATTAATTTTTTTTTATTTTATATTTTTATCTATTTTTAATAATAATAATAATTTTCATTTATCACACTTTTATTTTTAATAAAATCAATATATATTTTTAGAGATATATCCACTTTTTTTTTTGCATATTTTCTGTATTTATTTACAGTTTTGTTATTTTGATTTTTGACATTATAAATAAACCTGTTTGACCAAAATGGTTGCATTGCTAATCAACCAATGGTAAAATCGGTTGTATTTATTTTTATAAACAATGTTTTATTGGTAATTTGCGCAAGTATACAAGTATAGGGATAATTACAGGGTGGTGCTCTGTACTTTTGGATGTAGTGGCACTTAAAAGGCCTTCAGTTTTGCTTCCGACAACGAGGGCCCTATATATTAAAAAATCAACACTTATCCAACCATTAGCATTCCATAGTTATTTAGAGCAAATGATATCATGTGCCAGTTGAAACATTTTTAAAATCCTAAAATTACCCTTTGCATATATATTTTATGAAATCGTTTTGCCCTCTCTTTTATTGAGTCTCTAAAATCTTAAGGAAGAATGACTATTCAGCCCATTATTAGAATTTTTATCTTCACCGTACAGTTGGGTTAGGTGCCAGCTTGGAATTGATGCTAATACACGGGTGGGTATTGGTATTTAGTGTGAGAATGCTTGATATTTTGAATTGTTGAAAATCTATAGTGAAATTCAGAATTCTATGATGGGTTGCAGTGTACTTTTCTGAAATCCTAATTCTTAATCCTTTTATTCTCATTTTCTTTTTTAGAGTTGAACAAACAAGGAATTGAAGCAACATGATGATTTGCATATTAATCATGTCCATTTCTATCATTTTACAATTTTATTTTTATTCTCTCAGCTACTCAAACCACGAATGAGCATTTTGATAACTTTGCCACTCACCGTAAAATTGACTATTGAAAATACCTCCCTATAAGTTTCCTTTATATTTACATGTAAAATGTGCCAATCTTACTGTCTCTATTCTTGCTTTCAATCTCTTCTTCTCAGTGTGGTTGCATGATCATGTCGGATTTATCAAGGGTTCTTTTAATTCATGGTCGGAATTGGAGTCAAAATCCTCTAGAATCGGAATCAAAATGGTCTATTCCCATAATGTGTTTGGTTCATATAGAAATGAGAATGGGAATTAAAATCAGCAGGAATGGGATTTCATTCCCAAGAGAGGGATAGGAAATGGCCATTCCCTCAAATGGGGGAATGCTGTTCCAGCAGAAATGAGAATGGGATTTCAATTCTGCCCAACCAAACAGTTAGAATTAGAATAATTCATTGATTTCGATTCCAAACCCCTATTCCCACGAACCAAACAGGGACTAATTACTACTCTTCCGTAAGATTTCTCTCATGTAGCCACTGGTTGGGTAATGAAAGTAGGCTTTCTTCAGAAAATATATATATATATATTCTCAAATTTTCCAAGGACAAAATATGAGACAAACGATTCCATTTTATGAGCGCTGGGATCCACGATCGGATGATTGCCAACTTGTACATGATATGGGCCAAAAATCAGTACAGATAGAAGAATCTAATAATTTCATTTCAGTACATTAGTTTTATCGTCGTTGCCAAATTTTTCTTAAATTTAAAATGTAAAGCTTCAGAGAGTTTTCCAAATCATCAAAGAAAAAACAAACCAAATCAAATGCCTGAAATAATCTGACTACTGATTTTTGATACATCCATTGGTGCCAATTTCATTTGACTTGACATAAATGCACAGAAGTGCAAATGAACTGTGTAAATCCTTGTTTAATTTTGCTTAGGATTTGACTTTGTTTAGTTTGTTTGTAAGAAGATAAAGAAGTAAAATGAGGTAGTCCTCAAATTTTGTGAAAGTGAATGCAGAAAAGAGGAAGGCTGTTTGTTTGGAGAGAGTAAGGTAGAAAGCAAATGATGTGGCCTCTACTTTATATGAGATAGAATTAAAGTCGGTGGAATTGATGCATAATTTGCATTGCTAATGGGTGTAATTGAGGCAAAAAGAGCAAATATTGCATAAGGTAGGAGTACAAATCATAAACACAAATAAACAGATCCGAAACTGAACTGGATGAAAAATTTGTATCTGGTTCAGATTTACATTGCAAAGTGCAAACAGATGGAGACTTATAGCTAAGGCATCTAGTCCATTTTGTCCAACTGAAGAGTTACAACAAAAAATAAAAAGGAAATTAGCATAAAAGATCAAATTTAGAAAAACTTGCCAAGAATGCTTCTACATTAATCGTTTTGGAAAATAAAGAATGAAAAAAATGAGAAATTAGGAAAATGCCAACAAACAGCTCCACATACACTTCTATTGAAGATATATAGTTGCTGTTTCTGTTAAGGCTCTCTTTGTTTAAGGTACAAATCCAAACCAGAAGTAAGATTAAACTCGGTTCAGATTTTTATGTGTAGGTTACTATGATTTTCACCCCTACCTAATGCAGAATTGCAGTCTTTGTCTTATTTTCATACATTGGCAGTACAAATTTTGCATATTAAAAATTAAAGAAAAAATTTGAAGCAAAAAAAAAAAGAAAAACTAAGGCTCAGTTTAGAAGGAATATAAATACAAATATGTACAGTATAAATACATACAAAATACAAAATTTTGCAATCAACATATTTTTATTTGTAACCCTTCCAAATGGAGCTAAAGATCTGTTTGGAAGGAGCATAAATACAAATATATACAGTACAGATGCATACAAAATAATATAAAATACAAGGTGTTACACTCTACATATTTGCATTTGTACTCCTTCCAAACCGAGCCTAAAGAAAAACTTGCGCCATCTTCCCCCTACCTTCACATTCTCCTACAGAATCACATCATCTTACTTTCTATTTTACCCCTCAAATGAAAACATTCCTCCTACTTTTATTCCTCTCATAAAAAGCAGGGCGATGCCATTTTACTTCCACTTTTACTCCTAAAAAAAGAGCTGAAAGAAAAGTGAATCTAAATTTTTACTCAGCTCACCTACATTCCCATATGGAGCCTATGGCTTTGTTTTTCACCAGAAATCCAAGCTGATGCAAAATTTGCATCTAGTTCAGACTTAAATGTGTTTGTAACTATAATTTGCATCCTCATTTGATGTAAAGTTTGTATTCATTGGTAGAATTAATTTTTCATCTCAGAAACCATTGATTTATATATGCATAAAATTGTTTTTAATTCCATATATGTGGGATGCAAACGCCCTGTCCTCCAAGTTTTAAACCACTAGCCCATTTTCATAGAAAATAACAAAGGTTGTATTTGCAAACAATGCAAATAAGTGTGAATACAAATATGTAGAGTGTAAAACGGTTCATATAAATTGCAAAATTAAGTTATTTTGCATTGATAAATTTATCTTCTTACCAAATACAAGCAAAAGTGAATCATATCAAACCAAACACAGCTTTTAAGGCTCACCTTTCCATTTGATGCCAAGAACCTCAAAAGAAGCATTTCAATGGGTGGGGTATACTCCACATGAGCCCATTTTCCTGAGCCAAGTACATATCTATGACATGACAATTGACAATGTAACTTAAAAGGTCTTAAATAATGATGCCAAATTTTCTCATTTTTCCAAAAATTATGTTCTTTCCACATAAAACCCAAATAGTAGCCACTCATCTGCATCATTTAGTAGATTGCAAGAACATTAATGATGCAAGAAACAGAGAAACCCTATAATTTCTATTTTATTTCAAGCCCGGGCTACGTCTGGTAAAAAAAATCCAGAGAGTCCAAATCAGTTGTCAATCAGTCATTTGACTTCTGCCTCTTTCAATAATTCATCTCAAGCGCCAGCTAAATCAACAGCTCAACGCTCCCACATCACATGGGCCATCTGTGTTTTCAATTTTCATTGTTCAGTTCTTCTTATATTTTGTATATAAGAATATTTATTATTTTATTATATAGATGTAAAATAACTTTAAAAGATAAAATTAAAATTCTTTCATATTTTTGTAACGCTTTAAAAGAGTGGAATGATTGAAGGGTTCAGTGCCAAAATGATTTCCCATTTGCAGCCCAAAATCTGACAACATTGATTTCAACACCAGATGGATATAGAGCTGATGTGATTGGCGTTTGACATTCTGTTGATCAATGAGTGCCTAATTGTATAGAGCTAATGTTAGATTGACCCTGATACGCTACTAAATCCAAAAGGCAATCTCTATCTGATCAAAATCCAGTTCGGATTGGTTCCCGTAGAGCGTTCCCACACTAACCCCACAGGGTAACATTTCGCCGGAGATGTTCTCCATGCACCGCTGCAATTAGGGGTGCAAATGGATGGGATCATGATCTGTATTTATCCAATTCGGATCATCATCTATCCAATTCGAGAAGATTCGTTTCAATATATAATATGTTTATTTATATAAATATATGTATAGTATATATATATATATATATAATATGTTATTTATTTATAATTAAAAAAATACTTGTATTTTTTATTTTTCTTTATTTGAAATGGTGCATTTTATTTTTTTTAGTAATTTATTAATTTTTAAAGAAAATAAGTTGGATTGGATCGGATATGGAGATCCAATTTATTGATAGGATTCGAATTGAGATCGAGGTCCATCAAATCTGACTGGATCTTCGGATCAAATCATATCCACCATGAATAATGTCGGATTGGATTCGAATTACCTTGATTCGAATTCAATCAGATATGTTTGCATCCCTAACTGCAATATGTTGTGGGGAGCACTATGGGAAGCCTATTCAGGCTCGGAACGAGTCTAGATCTCCTACCCACCATGATTCTATCCACACCTACTCACATGAGATCGCAGCTGCACATGAGGAACATCTCATACTTTTACATATTGTTATGCATGGGAGATGTTTCCAATGCACGGAGGTAGTGTTTTGTGGGTAGTTGTAGATAGAGTTCTTTTGAGTAGGAGATCCGGAGTTGCTCAGAACATACCAACAATAATATTATTACTGGTAGAAGGTTTTTTTGGGAGGACAGCCTGTTTAAGTGTCTAACCATTGGTGGAGATGGAAGCCAAACCCAGAACAAATTGAGTATGGATCACCTGCCAACAAAATATGTTTCAACATCTGATGGAGGACCAGCTCAACAACCGGCGACAGTCCACGCCTCTCACGCCTAGAGAGTCCTTACGTGATCCAACAAGCCCAAGATAATGTCGACAGCTCGCATATCCAACATGCATTGGAAGATGGTGGCTATCGGACGGTGGACGCCAAGTCCAATTCCTAGTTGTTTTAGTTGTTTTACTTTCCTAGTTATTCTACAAGACTACCAGTATGTATTATAAATAGTTATGTTCTGAGTTTAATGAGACACACAAGAAGCCGATTCTAAGGCTCTACGCCTAGTTCTTTTCATGAGGCTTCAAGTCCAAAGCCGATTCGATCGTCCGGGTGCTTGTATAGTTAGCCCGGTCGAGTGCGTCATGCTGCGTCAGGTGGTATCAGAGCGGCAACCGAAACCAACCCCGTGACGGAGATCAGGGGTTACAAGTTGTTTGGAGAGCAATCGAAGAGCAGCATACAACCACTCGTAACATTGAACAACAGTTGGCAGAGATCGCTGGACAACTATGGACTTTGTTATGAGAGGATGTTCCAAGGAATAGGGATCACGCATTGCACCAAGCCGGAGGAGACAACCACGGTAGACCAATCATCGATCCAATACCCAGGAACCCTATTATTGATGATGATAGCGACGACGAGCTAGAGTTCAGCGTTGCTCCAGTTATTCCTGGTGATGGCAGAAACAGTAAGAATTGGCGAAATCCTGGAAATTTTAATCACCGTTGGAACAATGATGAATTTAAACTCAAGGTTGATATTCCGACTTTTGGTGGAGATCTAAACATAGAGGGCCTTCTAGATTGGATCACCGAGGTCGGCCGTTTCTTCGAGTACATGGAGATCCCGGAAGAAAGAAGGCTGAAATTAGTAGCATTTCGACTGAAGGGAGGAGCATTTGTTTGGTGGGAACGAATGAGGGGGACTCGGATCAGAGAAGGAAGAGGTCCAGTTCGAACATGGAGGCGTATGAAGCAATTAATAAGAGGTAGGTTTTTACCTCCTGATTATGAGCAGTATATGTTTGAGTAATATCAACGGTGTGCGCAGGGAACATGAAGCGTGAACGAGTACACCTCAGAATTTCTGAGATTGGCTAAACAGAACCAATTATCAGAAAGTGACAATCAACAGGAAGCCCGTTATCTTAGTGGTCTAAGACCCACTATCCGAGACAAGATTGGCGTCCAAATGGTTCTGAGCGTGCAGGAAGCAAGCAACTTAGCCCTGAAGGCTGAGTTAATGTTCCAAGAGAGGACCCGAGCCGATAGCTATCGACGGTATAATGGGAGCGACAATAGGCGGGCAGCAGTCGACAAGGGAAAGCCAACCCAAGGAGCACAGCCCTCCCACCCGTCGAATGTAGCTAACACCAGTAAGGCCGCCACGGGAGGACACACTCGAGGTAATATGATGGGTTGTCGAGGCCCTCAAAATTAATACTAGTCCCACAATAAAATAATTGCAGTAAAAGTGGTTCTAGGTCGAATCCCACAGGGAGCAAATCAATAATCTCTTAGCCGAATGGGTAATGTAATTGAGTGAGAGAATTTAAATACTAAAATTAAAAGAAAAGAAAATAAATAGCAACTTAAACAAGAGAAAATCAGTCTTACCGAATTCTGGTTCAAGGGTTCGGGTTGAATCGAATGGCCATCAATCTTAGGTACATTTTAGCATTCTTGCAATTCAAGCATTTAACCTTAGATTTATTAGGATAGCCATAATAAACATTGTGTTTTCCTAATTCAGTTGACCAAACCCAACATTCGATCAACACTTATCACCACTCAACTGGGTACGATAGCATCCATATTAAACAGTGATAGCATTAAGATTTGTGAAAACAGTTAAACCAAAATAACAATAATTGAGATAGCTGCAATTACTGAATCTTGTTCCATCAATTCCTTTAGGTTGAACCATGTTAAAACATTGGTCAAAGGCTGTCACGAACAATTGACCCAAAAAGAAATCAACCTAATTGCTACTTGCACCATTCGTGACAATTACGGATCACCGAAATCATGGATAGCAGTAGGAAGATCAACATTAATTCAATTTGTCAACCTAATTAACATCAACATCCAATAAAAATATGCACAAGAATCAATGAATACTTGAATTAGAAAGCAAGAAAATAAAGTAACTACAGAACCTCACAATGACACAATCGAACCTCCCCCCTTGAACCAGAAAAAAGAAGCTTAGCTGCTCATGATCTGCGCAATCTCCATGCTTTTCTTCTCCATAGCCGAACTGCCTTCTTGAGCTTCTTGGTCTTCTTGATGATCTCTTGGATCTGAGAGTGAGTGATGGCAGAGCTGGTTCGCCTCCCTCTTTATATAGCCAAGGAGAGGGCTGTTTTCCAACTCCTTCTAGGAGATCATCTTATCTTTAGGGAGTCTTGATCTTCTTTGAAACTAATCATATCTTATCTCTTATCTAATGATCTAATCTCAATCTCTCTAGGATTATATTCAAGACTTTAGATCTAATAAGACTCTCTCTTTAGAGATTACATTCGAGATTTGGACTCTTGACTCTTGAATTTGAGTTGGGCTTAAGTTGTGAAATGGGCCTGGCTACGAACTTGCTCCGACTTCGGACTCGTTTTCGTATTCGATGCGGGCCGAATTTGTCAAAACCCAAAACATAAAAGTCGTGAGCCTTCCTTTCATCTTTCTAATGCTTCTTGAATTGTCCAATTCGGTGTCTGGAATTGAGAGTTAGGCCCAGATTACTGACTATCGCCGAAACTGTGCAAAATCACCTGATTTGCCCTGTTTTCTTCTAATTGCCTTCTTTATTGCCCTGAATCGAAATACAAGAGTAATGAGTTCATTTAATTGCTAAAATAATGTAAAAAGATGAAAATTAGGGGACAAAAATAGGGTTCTTTTCAGTTTCATCATAATACTACAAACCCTCATAAAGTCGTTAATCCCTATCCAAAACCTGCTCCTTTTAAGTGCTTCAAGTGCAATGAAGTGAGGCATAGGTCTAGTGACTGTCCCAGAAGAAAGGCAGTTAACATGGTGGAAAGGGATGATGAAGAAGTGTTTGATGATGAAGTATATTGTGGACTTGATGGGGAGGACGAAGAAGGTACCTATGAGCATGAAGAATACACGTGTGTAGTGAGGAAGCTAATGCTATCTCAGAGAAGCAAAGATACCACACAATGACACCGGTTGTTTCGCACCAGGTGTATTGTACAAGGTAAGCTATTTGAATTAATTATTGATAGCGGCAGTCAGGAAAATATTATCTGCAGGGATGTGGTACAGAAACTGCAACTACTTCCTGAGATACACCCGAACCCTTACACGATTGGGTGGATCAAGGAAGTCGGGGGCGTACGTGTGGAGTAACGCTGCAAGGTTCCATTCTCTATTGGTAAGTACATTGATGAGGTTTATTGTGATATTGTGGATATGGATGCTTGCCATATTTTGCTTGGTAGGCCTTGGCAGTTTGATGCAGATGCCAAGCACCTGGGTAGGAAGAACACATACCAGCTTGAGAAAGAGGGTGTACGCTATACACTATTACCCATGGCAGAAAAGAACCAACCCAAGGCTTCAAAGGCAGAAGAAAGAAATTTTCTTACCATAACCCATCATCACTCTGAGTTTGTAAGAGAATGTAAGGATACCCGCAAGGTCCACTTGCTAGTGGTAAAGGGAGAAAGCGTGAGTGAATCACTGTGGGAGAACAAAATCCCAGTGGAAGTGCAGGGGTTGCTCAACGAGTTTCATGACGTAGTTCCTGACGAGTTACCTAATGAGCTCCCACCCATGCGAGATATCCAGCATCACATTGATTTTGTTCATGGTGCTAGCCTACCTAATCTGCCACACTACAGGATGAGCCCTAAAGAGAATGAGATTTTACGGGAGAAGGTAGAAGAATTGTTAAGAAAGGGTCATATCCAGGTCAGCATGAGTCCATGTGCAGTATTAGCATTATTAACACCTAAGAAAGATGGGAGTTGGAGGATGTGTGTTGACAGTAGAGCAATAAACAAAATCACTATTGGCTACAAGTTTCCCATTCCTAGGCTGGATGACATGCTCGATCAACTTGATGGGGTTGTGGTCTTTTCCAAAATCGATCTCAGGAGTGGTTACCATCAGATCAGAATCTGTCTTGGAGATGAATGGAAGACAACTTTCAAGACCAGAGATGGATTGTTCGAATGGTTAGTCATGCCTTTTGGACTAACTAACGCACCCAGCACCTTCATGAGACTGATGAATCAGGTACTACACCCTTTCATTGGTAAATTTGTTGTGGTATATTTTGATGATATCTTGATTTACAGCAAATCTGTCGATGAGCATTTAGGACATATCCGAGAGGTATTGACTGCATTAAGGGAGAACAAACTATATGCTAATATAAAGAAGTGTACTTTTATGAGCGATAGTTTGTTGTTCTTGGGTTTCATAATAAGCAAGGACGGAATTAAGGTGGATGAAGAGAAAATGCGAGCCATTAGGGAGTGGCCAACCCCAACGAACGTCACAGGCGTAAGGCGTTTTCATGGGTTAGCAACTTTCTATAGGCGGTTTATCAAATACTTTAATAGCATTGTAGCCCCTATCACTGAGTGTTTGAAAAATGGTAAGTTTCAATGGAGAGAAGAACAAGAGCAAAGTTTTGCTCTCATCAAAGAGAAGTTGTGCACCACTCCTTTCTTAGCACTACCAAGCTTTGACAAATTATTTGAGGTTGAGTGTGAAAGAAAGGTAAGATCCATCATCTAATGGACGCCATGAAGGTTGCGGAATGGGTGGGCGAATTTCAAAAATTTTCCTACCTTCTTCCAACTGGGAATCATATTCCCTAAATTTAGAATACAATATTCAAGGATCCTATTTGAACCATAATCGAACCAAATCTGAACCAAAAGGAAAAGGGAGGATTATACCTGATCTGGAGAAGCAGTATCTCCCAAAGTTGGTGTTCATGCCCAAAGAGGACACCAAGATCAGCTCCTGCTGAAGATGACACAACTGTAGATGGAACGGAACCAGCAGAGTGCGTCCTACACACTAGATCCTTCTCAAGAATCCTCTAGAAACTCTGAGCACCAAGTCTTTTCAGTCTTTTCTGCAAAGCTGATGTCAAGAAACATTTTCTTGGTTTCTTTCTTCTTCAAAGATCGAATCTTGTAAGAAAGGATGGCGACGGTTAGAGGAAAACTCCTGTGACGAAGATGGCTGAATAACTTCTCTTCTCTCTAGAGTCTGTATGAGATCTGATCTCAATTCGCAGGAAGCTTTCTTGCTTACTACCCTTGGTTCGAAATCTGATGTTTTTCTCTTAGGGTTTCTCCTCTTTTCTTCTTGATTAAGAAACCTCCTAATTAGGAGTTATTCCAATCCAAATCAGTATTTGGATAGGGGATTATCTTAATCCTATCTGCAAATTAAGTTAGCTTACTCCTAATCTTATCAGGAGTTTACCAGATTCAAATATGATTTGAATTTGGTCTCCCAGAGTGGATAAGGTTAAAGGCCCAATCCTTTTGCTAACATTAATCTCAGATCTGCCCCATAGATGGGTGATCATATCAGCCCAGCTCGAAATGGGCTTTCGGTCCATTAAGTGTTCAGTGCTTAACTAGTTTCCAATCTACTGCCTAGTTGGGTTTCTTTGTATGGCATGGGACCCAAGCATTGATTTACACACCAGCCACATGGGTTCGGCCCAACATTTATTACAAGGCCCAGCCGAATTCACTGAAAAACTCAGTGAACCCCTGAGCCCATCATATGGACCCTATGGGCCCAACACTTACATTAAGTGGTCCTTGGGCCAAGCCATCTTATAAAAACCCAAGGACTGTGGGCAGGTGCAAGATTAGCCCATCAGGTATTATCCTAAATGGTCTTACACTTAACCTCTTAGCCCTTAATGATCAAGCACTACCCGACAAAAGAGGACCTCTCCCTCGGCTGCAAGGAACAGTGCCGCACTCTCTACTCACATGGATCATGGGAATTAAAACCATTTGCAAACATTTTGAAACCGTACATATATATATCATATATATATTTTGCAAAACAAAATTCCAACGATTGAAATCAACTGCTGGTAGTTTGGTTTCCATCAGAGAGAGTGCATTCCCGATCATTACCTTTGTCCGACAAAGGGGCTGATCCTGTCACTATGATCACCCACTCAGATGAATTCTCAGACTGTCCCAACATACCTAGGTTTTGATCCCCGCTAAGGATCTCACTGATTGGCATATCAAAGACAGCCCGATCTGATACCTAGTGAAGTGTCATAATCGAGTCTAGGGGTCAGGTATAACTTTCCAGTTTTGCCCATCTGTCTCCAAGGTCTAGGGCAATACTGGAAATCTGGTCCGGTTCAAGGGTTCGAGTAATCCCATATTGCATGTGCCTCGGGTCTTACCCTGGTGGCCGAGACAGGCCATCCCAACACTTGGTGGCACACCAGTATCAGCCTTGGCAGGATAAATCTCCCCAGACTTATCCAATGGCTGTGAACATTTAAAACTAACACAAGTCTCTATAAGTGTCCAGTTTTAGGGTCTTACACAGAATTATACCAAACAACATGAATCAAACATGCACTTTATTTATTTACACTAAATATCAAAAGTACATCAAATCAGATTGAAGCTAAGGGCATACAAAACTGTCTAACAGCTCCCACTTGCACTTAGGTCCAATATGGTATAAGCCGGAGTCCCATACTTTCTACGTGTTTCTCATACACCTTCTGTGTCAGTGGCTTAGTCAATGGGTCTGCCACATTATCCGCTGATGCTACCTTCTGAATTAGGACGTCCCCTCTACCAATGATCTCCCACAGTACATGGTACTTCCTCTCGATGTGCTTTGACTTCGAGTGGGCCTGAAGCTCTTTAGCCTGGGCGATCGCTCCATTGTTGTCACATAACAACGGGATGGGTGATGTGCTGGATAGAATCACTCCCAATTCATGTATGAATTTCTTCATCCACACGGCTTCCTTGGCAGCTTCACTTGCAGCAATGTACTCGGCCTCGGTTGTGGAATCTGCAGTGGACTCCTGTTTGTTGCTTTTCTAGCAAACAGCATACGATCCTATCGTGAAAACATACCCAGATGTAGACTTTCTATCATCTGGATCCGACTGGAAATCAGCATCGGTATACCCTAGAACTTGTAGTGAACTACCATCGAATACCAGACAAAACTCTTTTGTCCTTTGAAGGTATTTAAGTATGTTCTTCACAGTAGTCCAATGCTCTTGCCCTGGGTTGGCTTGGAATCTGGTTACCACACTTACCGCCTGAGCAATGTCCGGGCGAGTGCACAACATGGCATACATGATGCTCCCTATGGCTGAGACATAGGGAATGTCTCTCATGCCCTCAATCTCCTCAGAAGTCTTGGGAGACATCTTCTTGGAGAGAATGACTCCGTGCTTGAAAGGAACGTTTCCTTTCTTGGAGTTCTCCATGCTGTATCTTTTGACAATTTTGTCAATATAAGCAGCCTGGGATAATCCAATTATCCGCTTCGATCTATCTCTATAGAGTCAAAGACCTAGTATATATGAAGCTTCTCCAAGATCTTTCATGGAGAACTGCTGTGATAGCCATACCTTGACCGAAGTCAACATTCCTACATCATTCCCAATGAGTAGGATATCGTCCACGTACAACACCAAAAAAGTGATCTTATCCCCACTGGACTTCCTGTAAACACAGGGTTCATCCGGATTCTGCTCAAAGTCAAACGTTTTGATGGCAGAATCAAAACGGATGTTCCAACTCCTAGAAGCCCGCTTAAGTTCATATATGGATCTATTAAGTTTACATACCATGTGTTCCTGACCAGCAGCAATGAAGCCTTGCGGCTGCTGCATGTAGATATCTTCACTAAGATCTCCATTTAGGAATGCGGTTTTGACATCCGTCTGCCAAATCTCGTAGTCATGGTATGCTGCTATAGCTAGCAGGATCCTAATGGATTTAAGCATAGCCACAGGCGAAAAGGTCTCCTCATAATCGATACCTTCTTTCTGAGTATACCCTTTTGCCACCAAATGAGCTTTGTAGGTCTCAATCCTGCCATCGGGGCCTTCTTCCTCTTGTAGATCCATTTGCAACCAATTGCTTTTTCCCCGGAGGTCTACTAGAGTCCAGACCCCATTGGTTTCCATCGAGTCCATATCGGCTCTCATGGCCTCCACCCACTTCTGGGAATCTATGTCTAACATAGCTTCCGCGTAAGTTACGGGATCCTCCTCACTAGTTAAGGCTTCCACCAGGTAACTATCCTGGTCATAACCATATCGGACTGGTGACCTGGATACCCGAGTGAATCTTCTAGGTTGGTCACTACCTGGAACTTGTGGGACATCTCCCACTGCTCCTGAGCTCTCCTCATCAAGAACTATTTTCTGATGATGGGTGTCCAGGATGTATTCGGTTTCTAAGAATTGGGCGTTTCGACTGCAGAACACTTTCTACTCACTTGGGTCATAGAATAGATAGTCCACTGAATCTTTTGGGTAGCCTATAAATAAGCAACGACTGGTTTTGGACTCCAACTTGTCCGCACTTGTTCTTTTAACGTGTGCAGGACAACCCCAAATCTTCAAGTGTCTTACACTCAGCTTCCTTCCGGTCCATAGTTCATATGGAGTCTTCGGAACCGATTTGGTTGGAACCCGATTCAGTACGTAGATAGCAGTCTCTAATGCATATCCCCAAAAGGATATGCGTAATTCTAAGCGTACGAGAAGTGACCGGACCATGTCCAACAAGGTCCTATTCCTCCTCTCTGAAACACCGTTGAGTTGAGGTGTGGCAGGATGAGCTAATTGTGACACTATCCCGTTGACCTTTAAGTAGTCCCTGAATTCGTCAGAGAGATACTCGCCACCTTGATCTGATCAAAGGGTCTTAATTTCTCTCCCTAACTGTTTCTCGATTTCTTGTCTGAACTCTTTGAACTTTTCAAAGGATTCAGACTTGTGTCTCATTAGGCTCACATCTGTAAAGGTGATGAAATACACATGTTGATTTCATGTCCTAACACTCAGGGGACCACATACATCAGTATGTATCAGGTCAAGTGTGCCTGCAGATCTTTCAGGCTTACCGTCAAATGGCCGCTTAGTCATCTTACCTTGGAGGCAAGGCTCACAAGTGGGAAGATTTTCTACGGTTAGAAAATCCAAAGGACCATCCTTTACCAGCCTTGTGATTCGGTTAACACCGATATGGCCAAGTCGGTAATGCCAGAGGCACGTGGGATTTACTGTATCACGATTCCTTTTCTTGGGATTTTCGACCGACGTAGTTTCGGTTAAGTTAGTTTCCGGAGCATTTGCAGAGAAAGGCCGAAGCAGTGGGACTTTGCCATAGCGCAATCAGAGTTTGCCTACAACAACGCAGTTCATAGCTCTACAGGTAGATCCCCATTTTCTATTGTTTATATGAAGGTACCTAACCATGCGTTGGACTTGGTAAAGCTACCCAGGGTACCAGGCCTTAGTACTTCAGCAGAGCAGTTAGCAGGACAGATCCAATCAGTACAGGAGGAAGTACAACAGAAATTTCAGAGGACCAATGCAAAATATAATCTTGCAGTTGACAGGCATCACATGTACCAGGTGTTTGACGTCGGTGATGAAGTCATGGTGTTCTTAAGGAAGGAACGCATACCCGTTGGGAAGCATAGCAAGTTACAGCCGCGAAAATACGACCCATACAAGATCCTTAAGAAGATCAATGACAATGCTTACGTAGTGGACTTACCAGATCACATGGGTATTTCCAAAACCTTTAATGTTGCTGATCTTCATCATTATTTACCGGACGCGACACTTGCATATCCCGATCATGACTCGGGGTCGAGTTCTTTCCAAGTGGGGGAGAATGATGGAGGACCAGCTCAACAACCGGCAACAGTCCATGCCTCTCACGCCTAGAGAGTTCTTATGTGATCCAACAAGCCTAGGATAATGTCGACAGCTCACATATCCAACCTGCATTGGATGATGGTGGCTATCGGACGGTGGATGCCAAGTCCAATTCCTAGTTGTTTTAGTTGTTTTACTTTCCTAGTTATTCTACAAGACTACCCGTATGTATTATAAATAGTTTTGTTCTGAGTTTAATGAGACACACAAGAATTTCTTTATTCTCTTCTCTCTCTTCTAAGGCTCTATGCCTAGTTCTTTTCGTGAGGCTTCAAGTCTGAAGCCGATTCGATTGTCCGAGTGCTTGTATAGTTAGCTCGGTGGGGTGCATCACGCTGCGTCAATATCCAACATCTCATACATAGCAGGTCCCATTTTATGGTGGTTCCCAATTTCATGGTAAGATGTGCAATGTTAGATCATGTTGGGAGGGTGTTGGAAGATGTTTAGTTGGCAGGTGATCTAGACTCGAACAACTTGGGAAGAAAATACTAGAGGGTCGTTTGATAACAACTCAAGATGCTAAACTAAAAGGTTTATTGCTTTGTCTTTTAGGGAATAAGCTTTTAAGTAGTCTCGAGGCTTCTTAATGGGTGAAACTAAAGTTGGGTAGACCACAATACCCTTGGAAATTTTATTATTTAAATATATTACAATTAAAAGACAAAGCAATAAGCCTTTCAGTTTAGCAATTTTAGTTGTTAATCAAATAGCCCCTAAGGATCCCTTTGATTTGGTTGATGGGAAGAAAAAACTGAAATACTTCAAATATTCTTCCTTTCCATATGTTTGGTATGTGGGCATGAGATGGGATGGGAAAGAGTGAGATTACAGATCTTACTCTTGGGATATAGATCCACCATTTTGGTGGGAAACAAGTGGGAAAGGAGGGGAAACTTGTTTAATGATAAAAACACATTGCTTCTGGTTGTAGTATTTTTGAGAGTTAATATAATAATATTAGATCCATGATCTACTAAAAAATTATTAATTATTTAATAACATATTAATAAAATAAATTATTATATAAATGAAAAGAAATTAATAAACAAATAAATAATAAAACTATTAATTAATTCATATTAAATATTAATAAAATAAAATATTAACTAAAAGATAAAATATTAAGAATTAATTAATAAAAAATGCTAATAAATAATTAATATGAAAATATGTAATAATAAAAATATTACTAACTACCAAATTAATTAATTACTTAATAATTTAATTAATTAATAATTGTTATTTGGGTTGGTTTTCCTACCATTTTCCTTTTTGCAACCAAACAATGGAACGTGAAAATTTTCCACCCATTTCCCCTTTCTCATCCTATCCCATTTCATCCAACAAACGATTGATTGTAGCCCCATAGACAATGTTCATGTTGATGCCATCATCTACAATCAACTTGTAGAACTTGTTTCCACTCTTGACCAATGTATGAAAGATAGTAGTGCATGGCCAATTTTCCTTTAATTCTTCTTTTAGTGTATCTTGGATATGTCTCACCACACAAATGCATTGTATAATATTAGCAAATAATGTGCAATGTTCTCTTCTAGTGTCACTTCATCATCTATAAATGACCCCACTTCATGTTGTGATTCAACTTCATCTTTTTATCTTCAACCAATGTTGTAAAAGTGCAATGTGTAAAAACAAAAAAAAAAAAAAAAGAAAATAGAAGTGTAAAGGGTATTTTGTGTCCAATGAGCAAGGTGCAATCGTGCAAGGCGAGGAGTGTGCCTTTTGAAAGTAAAGAACAGATTGTTTCAAAACATTCAAAAATATGAATAAAATTGCAAAAAAGTAAAAATTCAAAATAATCTAATTAAGAAAAAATACTATTGGGGGCTACATTAAAGTAGGTGAATCTCAAGATGACCAGATCCATCCCCAGACCAGGTGCATCGACAAAGCTTTTGCTTATACACAGAATTGCTTCTATTAGTAAGTAGGGGGAATAATGTAAGTACATAAAATTAGACATTGCATCACTTGCAATGAGATACCTACCATATGACTGTGCAAGCAACCAACGTAAAGGTAACAGTGATGCGATAAAGGATTGAAGCTGAAACATTGAATTCCCAGTGCAATTCATTTCCCATATTTGAAATCATTGCCTTCACAACTTTCATTGGAGAACTCATGATAATACACCATGCTAGTGCATTTTCCTGATATGTCTCAGGTCACAATAAAGACCTCGAGACATGCCATGGCACCATATTCTTGCATTGTACAATTGCCATGCATAGTCCTGTGACATGGTTTCCTACTTGTTGCAAATTTTCTCTCCAACCCCGTCTCAACTCACAACTTAGTGTAAGAGCCTTGTCTCACAAACGTGCCATGTAACCTTGCTTCGCATTTGTGTGTGTCCAAGGTTTTTAAAATCAATCCGGAGAATGAACTGGTCAGGCGTTTGGTTTCTGGGTCGAACGGTTTGATTGTTTGAATCAAACGGTCGGTTTATTCTGACAAAAAAATAAAAAAAATAAAAAATGGTCAAAACCGTTGAACAATTCGACCACCTGTGACAATAGTTTATTGACCAAATCAACGTTTTTTTGCAAATACCCAGTTTTGGAGAAAAATGGAACCGGTCGCTTGATCAGTTCCCAGTTTTTTCGGTCCAATTTTGAAAACCATGTGTGTACCCTGCATCCCTCTTCGCATGACCCTAATCAACACTAAAACATTTTCAATGAAACTTTTCATGCAACACATTTTAAGTTTCTAGATGGGGAGGTAGCTGCATTTATGCTCAGATGCGAACTCCAGGAAGAAGCAGAAACTTCAGTTCCATTGTAACCACACAAACATTTGATAAAACTGTTACCCATTTACTACTTTCAGATCCAACAAACTCGGGGCAACATTTCCAAAGCGTGAAATCTTCTCTCCTTTACCAAGGAGATCTCTGAGGATTCCCTTACACTTTCTTGTCTAAAGCTCTACATAAGCTTTGTCAAACTAAAATCCTAGCTTACTTTATCACTCTCAGCCTCTCAGTAATCCCTCTTGATTGCCATTTACTATCTTCCAAGTAGAATATTGCAGTGCTTCCCACCATAGACCTATAAATGTGATCAAAGGTAAGTCGAGGGGGTCTTCTATGGGTAAATCTACTAAAAGGTCAGCTACTACTTGGTATTTTATTGCTCTTGTCTGTGCATATATACTCAAGGGTGCATTCACCCAAATGCATCAACCACTTTACTTCTCTTCCATAGAGTGGGTGTTTGTCTCTACAAAGTATCGAATTGGATCTACCAATATCAAGATTGCCATAATTCGGTACTGTTTATCCCTCTGTCATAACAACTAGAGCTAAAATTGGTCTGGATCCTTAGTTTGAAATCCTTTTGATACCAAGCTTAATGTTACAAATCTAACCTGGTAGGTATGTAGAGTCCAAAATTCCAAATTTGAGATATCAAGATCATCCAAATCCGACACTGTTTACCCCTTCATCTTAACACTTAAAGTCGGAACCGACTCCAATTGTTCTATCTAGATCATTTTGATCCTGAACCTTATCTTACATTTAGTCCGGAATCCGACAACATAGTTACATAGAGCCCAAAATTCCAAGTTTAACAATATTAAGATCACCTAAATCTAACACTGTTTACCCCTTCATCTTAAGACCCAAAGCTAGAACCAATTCCAATCGTCTGATTGGGATCATTTTGATCTTGAACCTTATCTCACTTATAGAAAGAAATCCAACACTATAAGTACGTAGAGCCCAAAATTCTAAATCCAATGATACAAAGATCACCCAAAATCGATCTCGATTACCTCTTTGGCTTGAGACCTAAAGCTGGGATCGATTCTAATCGTATCCTTTTGATCCTTAATTAGATTTGACATTAAGAACCATAGGTACATAGAGCCCAAAATGCCAAATCCAACTGTACCCAAAGCTAGGATTCAATTTCGATCATATGTTCAGAATTTCTTCGATCCTCAACCTTATTTCACATCAAGACATGAATCCAAAAACATAGGAAAACATAGGTATGCAGAGCCCAAAATGCTGAATCCAATGGTAACAAAACTTGTCAAATTCGATACCATTTACCTACTTGTTAGCACCCGATTTTTGCTCAGTCCCTTCTTTGACCCATCTCCTACATTCCAGATGCTCGATCGGACCACGCCAATTGCTTTAAAACATGCCAAAACCCTAAGAAAACAAATTTTAGCCCAAATGCCCATAAATCCACTGTTAAATCTAGATGATTCCTTCTCGATGGTTTTGATTGTGCCACACATCCACTATTAAATCTAGATGATTCCCTCTCGATGGTTTTGATTGTGCCACATCACCATACTTGAGCCCTGATCAAACTCCATCACATGAAACAAAATCCTTAAGCAACCAATCACACAAAATTTCAACCCTAAATCCTTGGATTTAGTCAATCATCCACCAGAGATTGCTTTTCGATGCGTATTATACTACGACGCTTCTTGAACCTAAAACCCATGATTTGCATATACCTAACATGAATCCTTCAAACAGCCTTATAAGCCCAACCCATACCTACCCACCAAAGTTTATCCCAAAATTCCCTTATTTAACCCAACATCAAGCCTTGATTCTGTTTTGACGAATCTTAATGATAAAAAACTCACATATCACGAATCTCCATCATTCAAGCCTTATTTGACCAATCAGACCTTGCCACTATGTTTAGAGACACAAAAAACCCCAACATGTCAAATTCCACATCTTAATTCACCCGTTTGACCGTTAAAATAGGAATATGTTATTTTAATGCACCAGATTAAAGTACAAAATCTTGTATTTATACTCAATTTAGAAGGAATATAAATACAAACATATACAGTACAAATACATACAAATTACAAGATTTTTCAATCAACATATTTGTATTTGTAACCCTTCCAAATGGAGCATAAAGAAAAACTTGCGCCATCTTCCCCTACCTTCACATTCTCCTCCAGAATCACATCATCTTACTTTCTATTTTACCCCACAAATGAAAACCTTCCTCCTACTTTTATTCCTCTCGTAAAAAGCAGGGCAATGCCATTTTACACCTAAAAAAAGAGCTGAAAGAAAAGTGAATCTAAATTTTCACTCAGCTCACCTACACTCCCATATGGAGCCTATGGCTTTGTTTTTCACCAGAAATCCAAGCTGATGCAAAATTTGCATATAGTTCAGACTTAAATGTGTTTGTAACTATAATTTACATCCTCATTTGATGTAAAGTTTGTATTCATTGATAGAATTAATTTTTCATCCCAGAAACCATTGATTTATATATACATCAAATTGTTTTTAACTCCATATATGTGGGATGCAAAAGCCCTGTCCCCCAAGTTTTAAACCACTAGTCCATTTTCATAGAAAATAACAAAGGCTGTGTTTGGAAACAATGCACATAAGTGTGACTGCAAATATGTAGTGTAAAAAGGTTCATATAAATTGTAAAATTGGACTAGTTTTGCATTGACAAATTTATCTTCTTACCAAACAAATTTTTAGCTGTAATAGATGCAAACATGAATTCCAATAAAGCGTATGCTTTTTTTTTTTTTTATCAAAAGCCCACTTGAATATAAATTTACTTCTTTTTTATTAATATACTTTTATATCTTATTATCAATGTAAATATGCATTGATCTATCATTTGTCAATGCATAAATGTAATATTATCAAATATAGGCAAAAATGAACCAAAATACAAATTTACCCTGAATCGGAATTTACACTCCATTTGCATTATTTTCAAACTAGCCGTGAACAAAAATGATTGAGAAAAACTTGTTTAGGACTTCCTTCATCAACTTTCTGTTTGTAGTAATTCTGTCAAACCAAACACAGCTTTTAAGGCTCACCTTTTTATTTTGATGCCAAGGACCTCAAAAGAAACATTTCAATGTGTGGGGTATAACTCCACATGGGCCCATTAGAGGCCCATTTTCCTGAGCCAAGTATACATCTATGACATGACAATTGACAACATAACTTAAATAATGATGCCAAATTTCCTCATTTTTCCAAAATTATGTTCTTTCCACGTAAAACTTAGAGGAATAACCAAATAATAGCCACTCATCTGTAATTTCTATTTTATTTCACGCCTGGGCTATGTTTGGAAAAAAATTCTAGAGAATCCAAATCAGTTGTCAATCAGTCATTTGACTTTTGCCTCTTTCAATAATTCATTTCAAGCGCCAGTTAAATCAACAGCTCAACCCTCCCACTATCACATGGGCCCTTTGTGTTTTCAAGTTTAATTGGTTGGCTGAATTTGGAAGGAGTATTATTTTATATATATATATATATTTATTCTGTATATATTTGCATTTATATTCATTTCAAATTGAGCTTTAATTCTTATATTATCTTGTATATATGTGTAATAATATTTGTTATATACGTATATATATATATGTATTTATATACGAATATTTATTATTTTATTATTTTGATGAAAAATAACTTTTAAAAGATAAAATTAATTTTTATAACGCTTTAAGAGAGTGGAATGATTGAACGGTTCAGTACGTTGTGATCCAGTGACCAAAATGATTTCCCATTTGCAGCCCAAAATCTGACAACATTGATTTCAACACCATATGGATATAGAGCTGATGTGATTGGCGTTTGACATGTTGTTGATCAGTGAGTGCGTAATTGTATTGAGCTAATGTTAGATTGACCCTGATATGCCACCAAATCGAAAAGGCAATCTCTATCTGATCAAAATCCCTCACTAACCCCACAGGGTAACATTTCGCCGGAGATGTTTTCCATGCACGGCTGCAATTAGGGGTGCAAATGTATCGGATTATAATATGTTATTTATTTATAATTAAAAAAAATATTTATATTTTTTATTTTTTCTTTATTTGAATTAGTATATTTTATTTTTCTTTTATTAATTTATTAATTTTTAAAAAATAGGATTCGAATTCAGATCAAGGCCCATCAAATCCGACTGGATCTTCGGATCGATTCAGATCCACCATGAACAATATGTTGTGGGGAGCAATATGGGAAGCCAATCTAGGCTCAGAACGAGTATAGATCTCCTACTAACCATGATTCTATCCACACCTACTCACATGAGATCACAGCCACACATGGAAAATATCTCATAATTTTACATATTATTATGCATGGGAGATGTTTCCAATGCACGGAGGTAGTGTTTTGTAGGTAGAGTTCTTCTGAGTAGGAGATCCGGAGTAGCTCAGAACATACCAACAATAATATTATTACTGGTAGAAGATCTTTTGGGATGACAGCCTGTCTAAGTGTCTAACCATCGGTGGAGATGGAAGACCCAACACAGAACAAATTGAGTATGAATCACTTGCCAACAAAATATGTTTTGACATCCCACATCTCATACATAGCAGGTCCCACTTTATGGTGGTTCCCAATTTCATGGTAAGATGTGTGGTGTTAGATCATGTTGAGAGGGTGTTGGAAGATGTTTAGTGGGCAGGTGATCTAGACTCGAACAACTTGGGGAGAAAACACTAAGGGGCCATTTGATAACAATTCAAGATGCTGAACTAATAGGTTTGTTGCTTCCTCTTCTAGAGAATAAGCTTTTAAGTAGTATTTGGGCTTCTTAATGGATGAAACTAAAGTTGGGTAGATCACAATACCCTTGCAAATTTTATTATTTAAGCATATTACAATTAAAAGACAAAGCAATAAGCCTTTCAATTTAGCAATTTTAGTTGTTAATCAAATAGCCCCTGAGGCTCCCTTTGATTTGGTTGATGGGAAGAAAAAACTGAAATATTTCAAATATTCTTTCCTTTCCATATGTTTTGTATGTGGGCATGAGATGGGATGGGAAGAGTGAGATTACAGATCTTAATTCCTGGGATATAGATCCACCATTTTGGTGGGAAACAAGTGGGAAAGGAGGGGAAACTTGTTTAATGGAAAAAACACATTGCATCTGCTTGTAGTATTTCTAAGAGTTAATATAATAATATTAGACCTGTGATTTATTAAAAATTATTAATTATTTAATAACATATTGATAAAATAATTTATTTAAAATAATTATTATATAAATTAAAATAAATAATAACTAAATAATTATTTTATTATTGAATTACTTAATAAATAAATAACAAAACTATTAATAAATTGATACTAAATATTAATAAAATAAAATATTAACTAAAAGATAAAATATTAAATCTTAATTAATAAAAATGATAATAAATAATTAATATTAAAATATATAATAATAAAAATATTACTAACTACCTAATTAATTAATTACTTAATAATTTAATTTATTAATAATTGTTATTTGGATTGATTTTCCTACCATTTTCCTTTTTGCGACCAAACAATGGAATGTGTGAAAAATTTCCACCCATTTCCCCTTTCTCATCCTATCCCATTTCATCCCACAAAAATCTTCCCTCAAACTAAAGTAGCCTATAGGCCTTCTGCATGATTGAAAGAATGAGAGTGATAATTGCATGATTGGTAATTTATCTATCCAAGCAATCTTATAGGTTGTAGGTGTGGTTGTGGTGTGTGCCTTTTTTAAGTAAAGTATAAATTGTTTCAAAACATTAAAAAATATGAATAAAATTGTAAAAAAGTAAATGTTCAAAATAATCTAATTAAGAAAAAATACTATTGGGGTTAGGTGAATCTCAAGATGACCAGATCCATCCATCCCCATACCAGGTGCATCGACAAAGCTTTTGCTTATAGATAGAATTACTTCTATTAGTAAGTAGGGGGGATAATATATGTACATAGAATTAGATAGTGCATCACTTGCAATGAGATACCTTACCTACCGTGTGACTGTATAAGCGACCAACGTATGAGTAACAGTGATGCGATAAAGGATTGAAGTAGAAACATTGAATTCCCAAGGCAATTCATTTCCCATAATTGATGAATTCATTGCCTTCACAACTTTCACTATACAACTCATGATAATACACCATGCTAGTGTATTTTCCTGATATGTCTCATGTCACAATAATGACCTCGCGACATACCATGGTACCATATTCTTGCATTGTAGAATTGCCATGCGTAGTCCTGTGACACGGTTTCCTACTTATTGCAACTTTTCTCTCCAACCCCATCTCAACTCACAACTTAGTGTAACAGCCTCGTCTCACAAACGTGTCATGTAATATTGCCTCTCGCACTTGTGTGTGTGCCCAAGGTTTTTAAAACCGATTTAGAGAACAAATCGGTCAGGGGTCTAGTTCTTGGATCAAATGGTCCGATCGTTCGAATCGAATGATCAGCCCATTTTGATAAAAAAAAAATAAAAAATGATCAAAACCGTTGAACAATTGAAACAGTTTGACCGCCCGAGTCAGCAGTTTACTGACCAAATCAACATTTTTGCAAATATCCAGTTTTGGGGAAAAACATCGGTTCCTAGTTTTTCTGGTCCAACCGTTCAATCCGGCCCGATTTTAAAAACCATGTGTGTGCCCTACATTCCTCTTCCCATGACCCTAATCAACACTAAAACATTTTCAAAAAAATTTTCGTGCAACACATTTTAAGTTTCAAGATGGGGAAGTAGCTGCATTTATGCTCAGATACGAACTCCAGGAAGAAGCAAGAACTTCAGTTCCATTGTAACCGCACAAACATTTGACAAAACTGTTACCCATTTACTAGTTTCAGATCCAACAAACTCGGGGCAACATTTCCAAAGCGTGATATCTTCTCTCCTTTACCATACCAAGGAGATCTCTAAGGATCCCCCTATACATTCTTGTCTAAAGCTCTACATAAGCCTTGTCAAACTAAAATCCTAGCTTGCTTTATCACTCTCAACCTCTCAGAAATCCCTCTTGATTGCCATTTACTATCTTTCAAGTAGAATATTGTAGTGCCTCCCACCATAGACCTATAAGTGTGACCAAAGGTAAGTCGAGGGGGTCTTCTATGGGTAAATCTACTAAAAGGTTAGCTATTGCTTGGCATTTTATTGCTCGTCTTTTTATATATACTCAATCGTGCATTCACCCAAATGCATCAACCACTTTACTAGTCTTCCATAGATTGGGTGTTTGTCTCTACAAAGTATCGAATTGGGTCCAACAATATCAAAATTGCCCAAATTCAGTACTGTTTATCACTCAGTCATAACAATTAGAGATAGAACCGATCTGGACCCTCAGTTTAAAATTCTTTTGATACCAAGCTTAATGTTACAAATCTGACCCAGTAGGTATGTAGAGCCCAAAATTTCAAATTTGATGATACCAAGATCACCCAAATCCGACACCGTTTACCCCTTCATTTTAATACTCAAAGTTGAAACTGATTTCAAGTGATTGACTTTGATCATTTTGATCCTGAATCTTATCTCACATTTAGTTAGAAATCTGACAACATAGTTACGTAGAGCCCAAAATTCCAATTCCAACAATATTAGGATCACCTAAATGTAAAACGGTTTATCTCTTCATCTTAAGATCCGGAGCTAGAACCAATTCTAATCGTCTGATTGGGATCATTTTGATCTTGAACCTCATCTCACTTATGGATAGAAATCCAACACCATAGGTACGTAGAGCTCAAAATTCCAAATCCAATGTTACAAAGATCACCCGAAACCAATCTCGATTACCTCTTTGGCTTAAGACCTAAAGCTGGGATTGATTCTGATCATATCCTTTTGATCTTTAATTAGATTTAGCATCAAGAACCATAGGTACATAGAGCCCAAAATGCCAAATCCAACTATACCAAAATCACCCAAACTTGACACCATATGACCTATCGTCCTAACACCGAAATCTAGGATTCAATTTTGATCATATGTTCGGAATTTCTTCGATCCTCAACCTTATTTCACATCAAGACATGAATCAAAAAATATAGGAAAACATAGGTACGCAAAGCCCAAAATTCTAAATCCAATGGTAACAAAACCTCTCAAATCCGATACCATTTACCCATCTGTTAGCACCCAATTTTTGCTTGGTCACTTCTTTGACCTATTTCCTACATTTCAGATGGCCGATCAGACCATGCCAATTACTTTAAAACATGCTAAAACCCTAAGAAACCAAATTTTAGCCCAAATTCCCATAAATCCCCCGTTAAATCTAGATAGTTCCCTCTTGATGGTTTTGATTGTGCCACATTGCCATACTTGAGCCCTGATCAAATTCCACCATGTGAAACAAAATCCTTAAACAATCAATCATACAAAATTTCAACCCTAAATCCCTGGATTTAGCAAATCATCTACCAGATATTCCATTTTGATACGTATAACACTACGATGCTTCTTGAACCTAAAACCCATGATTTGCATATACCTAACGTGAACCCTTCCAATAGCCTTATAAGCCAAATCATACCTACCCACCAAAGTTTATCCCAAAATTCCCTTATTTGACCCAACATCAAGCCTTGATTCCATTTTGATGAATCTTATTGATCAAAAGCGCACATATCATGAATCTCCATCATCCAAGCCTTATTTGACCAATTAGACCCTGCCACTATGTTCAGAGGCCCAAAAAACCCCAGCATGTCAAATTACACATCCTAATTCACCCGTTTGACCTTTAAAATAGGAAGATATTATTTTAATGCACCAGATTGAATTACCACATCAGCTGTCTCATCCTAAGATTTCAAGAGGGTGGGGGACTGATATCAGCTTCTTACTTGACCCCATTAAAACATTTAGACCAATGAATTTGAGCCTAATAGGCTTAAAAAGCTCAAAATACCAAATAGACCCCACTTGAAACTAAGAAAAGACAAAACCCCATTTAAAAGTTCATCAATTTTACATTTTTTGCTACTTGCAACCCCAAATATGAGGCTGCAACATCTGACATGCCCCAATCCCTCATTGGATGCACGAAATCCATAAAAAGCCTTCCTATCTCGAGAAAATTTGGTGCACAAAGAAGGAAGAATCAACTATAGGCTATTCTCTCTCAAAATCTTTGTCAATTTCAGTGAAAGAGCTCTACTGAATCACATATGTTGTAGCTAGATGAATTTCAGACCCATCTCCCTCCCTTTTCCTCTATAAATAGAGACCCAACTCGAGTTTGAGGGTAGAAGGGCAGTTTCCCAACTTCTGTGATACACCCATTTTACTTGAAATACCAAAATTCCTAAAGCCAAACTCTAGCCTCATTCCCTATTTTTCAAACCTAATACCAGAAATACTTAGCCCAACTCCATGCCTTGCTCAAGTTTTGTTTGAAGTCCTTTTAGCTGTAGGAAAGTTTGTTTCAAGGTTGTACATGAGAGGTAAGCCTTTCATTCTACCATCTCTCTGCTTTTAGTTTAGTTTCAGATTGCTTAAAGTCCTAAAATCCTGGGAAACTTGCATTCCCAACTTTCTTTTAGACTGAGAAAAAGAGGTAGAGAGGCGAGGGTCTTAGAGAAACCAATACCTAAGACCTAATAACATCACCTCAAATCAATTCTGGGCGAAGTCGAGAATGTTTTTGCAAAATTCGAAGAGCCTTTAGCAATCTTGTTAAATTGTGCTTCATTGGAATTTGAGCCTAAATTACCCCCGTAGTGGGATGCTATAGTAGCTTGGAGTGAAGGGTGCCTAACACCTTCCCTCTCCCAATCTTTGAAACCCAAAACCTTTCGGTTTAGTGCTTTTTCCATGAAGGATGGAGTCACTATCAAAGAGTTAAAGTTAAACTTTCAAGTTTGAAAATAAGGGCCCATTTCTTCTAAAAAATGGGTGACAACTCCATCTGTTTGAACTGAGACCCAAACCTAAACTGTTTTCGACCCATCATAACATTCAAATTGGGTTCCCCCATAATGATACCATAAGACTAGAATGTTTCACCCTTTTTGGATTCTATCTTATCTTTCAAGTTCTATCCCAATCCAAAACAAATTAGGATTACATTCTAAATCAACATATCCACTCTTTATAGGTGAACCTCTAAAACTCTCATTCCCGGCCTAAGAAAGACTCTGACCACAACCATTAGTTTTCCAACACCAAATTTTAGCCCTTAAGATTTAATGCAAGATAAACCCAAGCTTTTTTATAAATAGAGGTTCTCTCCAAACCCAATGAGATACAAGAGTCTACACAAAAATCTAACCAAGAGACTGAGAAAAGTCCTTGAGAGTCTCCTAGAGTGGTCTGAGAGCAAAAACTCCCATAAAAGTCGTGCAAATAACCATGGAGAAAATCTTGAAGCAATCTTGAAACTAAGTTTCATTGCAAAAATAACAAAAGCAAGAAAATCTGGGCATGGTTCTTCAACTTGTGGGCCACATTCTCTAAAGAAGGCTTGCAAGTGAGTACGTGGTGATGAAGAGGTCATATATATATATATATATATATATATATATTAAGTAAGAGGTTAGAAGTAGGTTTAGAACTAAGATGATGTAGTATGGAATCATGGATGATTTGTAGTAATCTTTTATCAAAGGGAGCATAGTTTCATATAAGACAATGTCACTCTTCTATTTTGTGATGATCCATTGGTCAGCTGGCTGAGTAATAGGTTGGCCGTTTTCTTAGGTACTTTTCAAGTTCTTCTATTCAGTCGTAAGATAGGCCCATTAGTCTCATTAATATGTATTTGGTAGTGTTATATTCTTATTTTAGATAGTTTATGTTTCTCAAACTAATTTATTTAGTCTAAAATAGTTTTTGGCATGGTTTGTTTTAGTTCATTAGGCTTAATTCATTTGTTTAAATTTTATTCCCTAGTTTTCATAGTTTATTTTAGGGGTGCAACCTTTCTGGGTTAGGGTTGGGATTTTATCAAATTTTCAATAGGCCTAACCCGAAACCTAAGCCCAAAACAGTGTAAACTGTTAACTTGAGTCAACCCGACTTGCACCCCTAGTTTATTTCATTTATCTATCATGGTTTAATTCACAATTTGCATAGTTTTAGCTAATCTCATGTCTCTTTTCACTTATGTGTTGCTTAGTATATGTTCTTTAGCCCGTGAATTATTAAATTTTTCTTGGGAATTTAGTGAAGTAAAGGCTTGTTAAATCAGGCATTTGCGGGGTGCTTAACATCTTCTCGCACCATACCTTGGTCCTTGGACCCACAAACAATCTCATCCCCATTGGGTCAAAGAATCACCAAGAAAATGATTTTTTTGAAAATTTGGGGTTTTCTAAATTCCCAATTCTAAATATTTAGGTGGTGACTTCATTTAAAGAACACACCGAGCCAGTTTGACCCCCTTCGGAAGGTGACCCTACAACTGGTGACTCCACTAGGGATTTTGTCTAAGAAGACCCAACTTGAAAGCTAGTTTCCAAGGAATTTTTAATAATTTTGGGTTTTTATTTGGGCATCACACACTTACACTCATGTTGCATTGCATATTCACCTTCCATCTCGAGTATAGATGGCCCTTGGTGTGACTGCTTAGGGACAACCGACCTAAAAACAGAAGGATCCTTTTCTCCTCTTAGGTATATCCAACCACCGCTTGATGAAGGTTGGTGGCACTAGATAGATAAGGTGAGGCCTCAACAGTGTACCCAAGATTCATCTTGAGGTACATGGGTAGCTCAACTTGTCTGAGGTTCTCTTTTACCTGTTAGGTCCCAGTAGAAACATAGCCTCAACTCTTGCATATAAAGTCTTAGAAATTAGCCCTAAGTGTGCTAATTAGGTCATTCCATTGCATCTTCACTAGCCCAAGTAACAATTCTTTCTCTCTCTCTCTCTTTTTCCATTTTCTCTTTGGATTATTGTGTTTTATTGTTGCTTTCCTTTGTTTAGTACTCAAACTAGATCGGTCATGACCCCATTCATGTATGATTCATCTTATCTTTAACCACAGTTCATTGGAAGAGAATTGGTAAGTGACTAAACTAGTCCTGGATTCATTTCAAGCAACCTCGGTTTTTCCTAGAGTTTTTGAGAGTAGACAAAAAATTGATCTCCGATTGGTCCTTAGAGATTCTGACCTTGAATCAGATACCATGGCACAAAGCCTAGAAGCTGAAGAAAACCCCTTTGCACCCCAAGATCTACCTTGACAAGGGGTAGACTTTCCCAATTAATCAAGGCCATAGAGCAGGTGGGCAAACAATTAAGAAAAATGGGCCAACAATTAGGACAAATAGGGCAATTCATATCTAAAATCTAGACCTAATCCATAGCCAATTCATCACCCCCTAATGGTCGGGGCCTAGATTCAAGAACCCCATTTTTTCAAGGCCCATTACCTTCAGCCCAAAAACGTAATGTAGCCTTTCCCCTAGTCTCGGGAAACTAGGGACAAGCTACCTCACCATTAGAGGTAAACCAGATGACTCATGCTTCTTGTACACCACAATATCTATCCCTATGGCCCTGACTCATCAGTAGACCCAAACTACTTAGGATTCAATAGACCCAATACTAGAAGCCCAAAATATCTAGGTCAACCCAATCTACTTTCATGGATTTATACAACAAACTCCATCCATTTGGGGGTAGTCATCCGAAGCTCAACAAACATGGTACCCTCAAGTTAGGCTCCCTTCCCAAGTTAGACCAACTTGACTATGGCCCAACCATCATGGGCCCCTACTAAAAGGACCCAAACTGGTGATGTAGGCTAAACCCAAAAGAAGTGGATGTTGACAGCTACTCACACGCCTCTGGCCACTAAACCATCAACCCAAAACCCAATGCAAGGGGCAACACTAACACCCCTCACTCAGAATGTGGTTGACCAAGGGCTAAGCCAATGATTAGCCCACCTAGAAAAAACATGAATAAGTTGTAAGGTAATAATCTAAAGACTGGCATTGACTTAACTACAGGACATAGATTACCCCTAGGTTTTAAGTTGCCAGAGATAGACCAATATGATAATACTGGCTACCCTAAGGCCCATGTAAGAATGCATTTACAAACATTAAGGCTCATGGGATTGTAATCTGTTTAATGAACACAAATCCTAATACAGTTAATACTTGGCTAAATCTAATTAATCATACAATATTGACATTTAATTATCAATGCGTAAGCTAGATTTAGTCAAGAAAAGACATGATAAATCTTTCACTGAGTTTATAACCAGGTGGACTCCAGGCAACCCAACTGTTAAAAAGGCCTAGTGAAGAGGATTAGATTGCTATGGTCTTAACGAGCTTGAATACAAAATATTATAGTAGATTGACATTAACCCATCTCCTTTCTTTTCATGCTCGTCTGTGCTAGTTGCCAAATTGAAGATTCACTGGCATCCAAAAATATAATTCCTTTAACATCCTCTACAAACAAGGATAGTAATGTGCTCGCCAATGGCAAGAAGATCATAGGGGCCGGTTGTTCCAAGCTAGAGGTCATCAAATTTCAACCAACCCTAGAACCCAACCAGTGATTTACAACTATACAAACCCAGGGAAAGTGTCAGCTTACTCCAATAAATTGAATTAAACTCAACAGATCCATGTAAATCAACCCGAAAAGAGAATACACACTACAAGAAAATATGCCTATAGCTACGGAAAGAACCGTAGCTATAAATGCAAAAAACCATAGCTATAGGTATATAGCTATGGACTGGCTACGGTTAAGAAATAGTAGTTGTAGTCACAGTGGCTATAGGCAATAACTATGGCTGAATGTATCCATAGCTACAACTAACCTATAGCTACGGTTTGTGCCTGTAGCTAAAGGCAAAGTTGACTTTCTAGCTACGGTTTTGTGATGTTCGTAGCTACAAAATGAAAAACGTATTGATATGGTTTAAATAGTCAGTAACAAAAGACATCAATCTATATCTACAGATATTAACTGGCCGTAGCTAGAAAAAAGAACCTATAGCTACGGTTCACGTTGTCAGTATTAGAAGAACAATAATCTATAGCTACGGATGTGAATTATACGTAGGTAGCTAAAAACCCTTTAGCAACGGTTTTCAATGACTGTAGCTACAACATAAAGCTTAGATCCTAAAATTTTTTCATTATTTTTTGGTCTGCTTTGCTGTATTGAATACAAGCACAACGAATTCATAATATAAGAACTTGAATATAAAATTCCATTAAAAGGTTCTTGAATACATGAACTATATCTCAATGTGCTTTAACATCCATGTGTTTGCTACAAATTCAAGGTTATTGAATACATGAAACTCAATCCCAAAAAAAAAAAAAAAAAACTTGGCATGTAAAATTTGATTAAATGTCTTCATCCACACATGTGAAGTATCCTCCTTTACCATGTTTAACCTATAAAATAAGAGAAAACAAGTTAGAAATCACATTTTTGGAGACATAAAATCATGTATGAAAATTTAATGAAAGTATATATGCAATATAGACTTTCCTACTTTCCAAGCCTAATGTTAAACAAATGATAAATGTAAGGATTGAGATCAAGCATAGCTTTTGTGAATTCCAGATTTTCACTAAACACAACAGTGTTTATGAATTCTATATGGGGCCCAGCCCAAAACACAAGAAGTTGTGTCCTCAAATCCCTCCCAAATGGGCACTAATATGGTAGAAGGAAAAGGCAATCCCTAGCATTTCAAGGTGTTTGAAATGAATGGTGATTACAAGAAAGCACATATAGCCACAAGCCAACAGACAAAAACCTCCACAGTCATAAGCATTTTACAGATCATTCCTAAGACCTCATAAACCCCATCACAAAGCTACCCTATTAAAACCCCACTTCATGCTAGTGCATGACTTTACTTCCTTGCCTTTTGGATAAGGAAATATGATACATCGATGGCTTTACTTCATTCTTTTATCAACCAAAGTGTCTAAGTAGCCATTTCTCATTTTATACCTTAAGCCAAAATCTTGCTTTAAGTTCTTGGATCTTTCTCCTTTTCTTTTTTGTTTTTGAGGGAAGTTAAAAATATTTTTGTA